>NC_089844.1:13427172-13564672 GCF_035609145.1 Eleutherodactylus coqui
TCTCATATCTATCTGATATCTTTCTATCTATCTATCTATCTATTGCATGTCTATCTGATATCTATCTATCTATCTTCTATCTATCTATCTATCTATCTATCTATCTATCTATCTATCTATCTATCTGTCTATCATCTATCAATCTATCTATCTCCTATCTATCTCATATCTATCTATCTCCTATCTATCTATCTATCTATCTATCTTATATCTATCTATCTATCTATCTATCTATCTTATATCTATCTCATACATTTTTTTTTCTATTTATCACATATCTATCTATCTATCTGCTGTAATACATCTTCCATGGAGCCTCTATCTACCATATGCCTCTAGTTTTATAAATGTGCATATGTCAGGAGAAAATAAGCTTTTCCTTGTGGAGAGTGCTAAGTTGGCGTGGGGATATCTTATATAGGACATGCAGCGCTCCCTGGAAAAAGGAATGCAAAAAGGTTGGGAAAAGTCACTGCAGAGAAAGGTACTGGTTGGCTGGATGAGGGACCTTTGATGTGGTTCTGGAAGGAATAAACCTTTTTCTTGTGGAGAGCACTATGTTGGCAAAGGCCAGCTTTATATAGGCCATGCAATGCTCCCTGGAAGGTGACTTCCCTAGAAGCTTCGGAGCAGACACCCTCCAACAGCTGTCTGCATATCGGTGTCTATTACTTTTGGAGAAGACTGTGGTTTAGTGCATATTCTTAGCCCTGTGGCAAGACTTCTTGAAAGGTTGGAAATTGGCTTATAGGTGGCGCTGTGGAGCTAAGTTTTCACCCTCTATTTGCATAGAAATGTGTAAACAGGACTTTTCTGTAGGATTTTGTGCAAATCCGAAAGAAAAATAATAGGTCCATGTTCTATGGGACTCCCTATGTACAGCTGTATACCATACAAGAAGCATTGATTCTGGGGGCCGCGGAGCCTATACGGCAGCGCACGGAGGTGCGTGTGCGTGAGCCCTCATGGTGTGAGTTGAGCTGAGGTTAAGAAAATAGTTCCTGGCATAGAAAAGATCAGAGTCCGCTCTTTTACTCCGTAGCACATAGGTGTTAGAAAATCTCTATAAACACATTATGCTGTTAGTAAGAGACGGCCGTGAGAGGCCGGAGAGCGTCGTGAAATGAAAAGTGTCTCTTGATACTTTGGGTCTGTGGTGTAGACAGTCTGCGGCGTGACAAGTGGATGCCACAGAAGTTCAGCGTCTCCTGAAATCCTTCACGAAAGAAATGTTCACTTCTGGAGAAAAGCAAAGAATTACGGTTTCATTCTGGGCTGCGAACGCCAGAGGCAGTTATAGGAGGGTGAAGGATATCTATCATGAAACGTCCAGCGCCCTGGCACTGCGCCAATTTATTTACTGACCTTCAACACAACAGACACAAACCTGACCCCGTAAGACGGAGCCTAAGGGGAAATGGCACACAACACCGATTCCTATATCCTGTTGTTCTGCCGTCTAAATTACCGGCTAATTAATTACCCCTGGCATCTTTGGCATTGCCTGTCAAATTGGATTAAGTGGATCTCTTCACTGTTAGCGCACAAAAAAAAAATCTAGTTTTTTTTTTTTTTTTTCGCTAACAGCCGTCCTCACGCAGATCAATGGTGTCTCCGAGAGCAGGTAGCTCTTAAATAAAGAAAACAAGACTCGCAATTGTCGCCGGTGATTTATAGACTTTCATTAGCCGCTCGCCACCTGCAACTTCTGGCCCCTGTCTGGAATCAATTAGTCAACTTCATATCGTTTATTTTACTAATTTCGTCTTGTCTCGCAAGTATCGATGTCTGAACCATGAATCAGGCGGCGATTGGGCCAGAATATGTTTTTAATGTATCAAAGGAGCTTTAAAAGAAAGGGATTGTTTCCCGGAGCGAAGCGGCCGCGGTGTTTATTGGTAGAAGAGTAGATTTCCATCTACTACACATTATTAGATTCGGCGTTCTGTAGGGCTTATTCACATGGCCATCGCCACGTCTGCTGTGCACATTTGCAGCTGACTGCACACTGACTTTCACACTACCGGAATTGGTCGCAATACGCTGCGCAGACTTCATAAAAACATACAGATTCTGTTGCATTTGTAACCGTGGAATCCACTTTGTGTCACATTTGTGGAATTTGTTACATTTTTTTCTGTGGGATTTAAAGGAGTATTCCGGCAATGAGACGTTTTTTTTTCCAGTTTTCATCCATTTATGGATGGGTCATAGCTGATATATTGGGGGAGTGGGTGGGGGGTTCAACTACCAGGCTTTCCACGGATCCTGAGAATGAGGGACCTGCATCCCTCCTATTTCATATTGCAGGATCCCTTATCCAATTCTGTAATGTAGTTGCGAATGAGCTCTGTCATCTCATTGGCACAGACAGATAGCCATTTGTCACCCCCACTGAAGTGAATGGAGCGATGTGTGCGTCTTCAGTTGTCAGCATAGCTGCCTTGCACTGCTGTGGTCCGAGGTTCAAATCCCATGAAGGAGAACATCTACATGGACTTTGACAAACTCCATACAGATGTTACCCTTGGGCAGATTTGAACCTAAAACTCCAGGATGGCAAGGCAGCAATGCTGACAACTGAAGATGCACACACCTCTCCATTCACTTCAGTGGGGGTGATGAATGGCAGCAACCTCCCTGCAGGCAGAGATGGTGCTGGTCATGTGATGCTGTGCTGATGCATCCTGAGAGTGTTAGCAGAGCACAGAGGATATGAGCAGAGGGAAATCTCACCCTCAGTCTTCATTCACACGAGCGTATATTGGCCGCGCTTTCACAGCCGGCCTATATACGCTGCCCATCTGATGCATTGGTTTACAATGCATCAGTTTAGATGGGCGTATTCCTGTGGTGTAAAAGCGCCTGGCTGGACAAGATAGCGCATACGGTGCGCATTTCGGCTAGGCGCTTTTACACCGGCCAGGAAAGATAGTTCAGGAATCTTCCCGGACAGAATACTGTGGTGGCTCCCATAGACTCCTATGGAAGCCTATGGCAGCTGCCAGAGAAGGAAGGGGTAAGGAGCTTAGCAGCGTGTCTGCTAAACTCCCACGCCCTTTCCTCCTCCTCTCTGCCTCTTGTTTGCAATGGGAGGGGTCAGGAACTAGTTGCTAAGCTCCCGCCTATCCCGCCCACTTCCATTACAAACAGATGACAGGGGGCGGGAGCTTAGGACACTAGCTTCCTTCCCGTCCCGCTCCCGCCCCTTGCCGAGAGCGGCGAGGGGGCAGAATAGGGGAAGGCAGTTTAGCAGAGCTAAACTGTCTCCCCCCGCCCGACGACATTCTGGACTCCGAGTATATATGCCAGACCTGGGCCGTCTGAATGGGTGCACAGATGGCAAATTTAGCGTCCTTTCATGCGATTTTTGGTCATGTTGTGGTCATGACTCAGTCAACCGAAAATCACTACGCTCATGTGAAAGATACTCAAAATAGTGTTTGATAAGTGTCAAACAGGTGGCTGCACTACATGGAAGTGACTAGAATATACAAAGGAGACTTCCAGAGTGTGACAGGCAATTAGAGTGACCCCCTTAGGCTGCCTGTCCACAGGCGTATTTTCATTGCGTTCCCTGTGGCGATAATCCGGTCACGGGGAACGCAGTGAAGATTTCCATAGTGTTGCTATGGAAAGCGCTTCCCCCCGACCACGAGCGACGAGCGGAGAATCATAGGCGGCAATGCGAAGCATGCTGACAGGCTGACAGGCTGACAGCGGAGATCCGCTACGGGATACCGCAACGCCCGTGGACAGGGGCCTAACTCTACATACTCAGTGTTTTTTATATCACTGGAGTATTTTTGGTGTTTGAGGGTTTTCTATGCAAGCATGGGGCTTTTTCTGGAGTTTCTGCCAATAAACTTCTCTATAGGATGTGAAAAAGTGCAGAAGAGAAAATGTGACAAATGTACCTAAATAAACACTGAAAAATGCTGGAAAAGTGTATGAAGGAGGCCTAAAGGAGACCTGAACCCACTAAACAGGGGGTGCGGTAATACCCATCCAGCACCTGCAAGGAGTATTTACGATGCTGCACTTGGGGTGTCAGGCTCCCCAATGTTTGTGCATATAAAAGGTAATGGGCTGCAGCTTGGGGTCTTGTCCCTCTCTCAGATCTGCACTTTGGGGGACATTCATAAAACCCTTTATACCAGTTTCTGGCATAAAAAGTCTCAAATTTGCAAGCAAATTTGTTCAAAAAGATGCTTTTACAACACTCACCACTTCTGTTTAAAAAAAAAAAAAAAAAAAAAAAAAAAAAGTGGGTGGGGCTTGTCTAGATGGGGTGTGGCTTCTCCGTGCAGGCATGCGGAGTAGCTCCGTTGTGCCTCATGCATGAACGTGCGTCTTTTCGTGTCTTAGGCCTCATTCACATGAGCTTTTTCACTCGGCTATTTTGCCACGATATGCGAAGCGCCGGACTCCGACGCATTCATTCACAGGGACGACTTTTGGGCACGGAAAAATTGCACCGTCAAAATGTCAAATGGCCAACCGTTTTTGGTCGCCGATTTTTCACACCGCGTCAGATAATAAGTCTTGCTCTATCTTTTGATGAACGTCGCTGGAGGCTCCCATAGGGGGGGAGGAGTTTATCTGCGTGCCGCTATTTAAGCATTATAAGTCATTTGAGGATTTCTGCCGACCGACGGACTTCTGCGCTGTAGCGTATTTTTCATGCGATACGCTCATGTGAATGGACAAGAAAATGCTAATTAATCTCGGGACTCGATCGCGGCTAATCTTCACTGATGCGATTTTTGGCCGCGGTGCGGCCGCTGTGAGATGGAGTTTAGAGGGGTTATCTAGAGAGAGTAATACCTACCTGATCCAGTCTGGGTCCAGCGGTGCCGAACCTCCACTTCCGGCCCGGTTCAGACACTAGGTCACATGGTCCAGAGCCCCACCCTACTCCTGGGCTCCATTCATATCATTAATAGGGTCTGACCGCCCTGCAGCGAGGTCTCGGACCACCAGTAGGGAAGACAACTCCAGACTACTTGACCCAGTATTAGAGGTGGCCTGGAAGTGGAGGTGCCAGTATCGCTGGACCTGGTATGTTCTTCCCTGGATAACCCCTTTAATGGGAGCACTAGTGCCTGCTAATCCCAAGGACTGGAACCAGTCCAGTTTACAGATTCCAAACCTCCTCCTTACTCTCTCTAAAGCAACATAAAGCACCAGCAAGCTCATCTGCGCGGTCAGTTTTAGTGAAATAACAATGCTGGAGCATTTTTTCTTAGAACTGTACATAGTTCCTCTGTTACCCCTCATGGAAATGTATGCATAAACTGACAACTGGGTGGCACCATTCCTCTTGCTGTTGATTTGTGTCCTTACACAGTGGACATGGCCAGCCTTAGCTATGCGCGACATGTGCGGCCACCAGTCTGTAAGGAGGGCAAGCAGGATGTAGACTGCAGGAATATGGCCCCCATAGGTCTGCCTGGCCAGATGATCCTTATCTTACAGAGCTAAATGCATCCTCCTCCTTCTGGCTTTGCTTCCTCTGATGTTCCAAGGTGCTGCCGTCAGCCCATCATCCATCCACAACAAGTTCTGCTGCGGTCTTTACATTATGGGTGTGGTTCTAGTATTGCTTCTAGGACTGAGGTTGGTTTGTGCTGTATTATTATGAGCTTGGTTCTGTTGCTGTATTTATGTATGAACTTGCTTGCGGTATAATATTTATTCACTGAGCTTTTCTGGTGCTGTATTTATGTTATAAGTTTAGTTTGTGCTGCATTTATGTTATTAGATTACTCCTGGTGCTACAGTAATGTTATGAGCTTGTTTACTGTGCTGTATTTATGTTATGAGCTTGGTTCTGGTACAGTATTTATTCACTGAGTTGTACTGGTGTGGATATTCTGTTATCTTGCTGCACAAGCAGAATACAGGCTGACTGCCTATCAGAACAATACATCATTGCATTTCTTATGACAGGGAAGGGGGAGTCCCTAATGCTGGCACTGACAGTCGGACATCGTCAGCAGTGATTGGACCGTGTCATAGTATACAGGAACAAGCCTCACCAACAAGGGAAATAGGAACACCAAGTTATAAATTTATTTTTACATTTCCAGGAGGAATAACAGAGGCACGGCGCAATGCAGAATTCGGAGACAAATATTCTAGCATTGTTACTCCAAGAATAGAAGTATTTTCAGGAGAGGTGACGGTCCCTTCCATAAGACTAAGAGGTCCCAGTTGTCAGGACGCAGCAATGATTCTGCAGCAGGGGCTTCCTTCTCCTTTCATCCAGCTAGCACTATTAGGGGACGGATGCTGCTCCGCCGTGCGTTCTCCTCGCTGTGTTAGCCCAGTTGGCTTCAGCGCTTTGGCTTCATCTATCACACTTTGTTTCATTCCCTTTCGCACACTTATCATTTTGTCATGACAGAGCTCAATTGTATTTTGACTTTAATGATATCAGTCATTTTTGGACGCCGTGGCGCTGTTCCTATCTGGCTCCGTGCGGATAGTTCACACATGTACAGCGAACGAGCGCCACAATATGACAATCTCTGTTTTTTCCTATTTGTGCCTAAATTAAAATGATATCAAGCATTCTGATTTGTGGAGTCGTCGCGGCGCCTCTTCTCTCCGCTGCTGGGAATAATTTGATGTTATGCGGTGACATTTTATGTTGACATTGTATATGACCTTAATGTATGTTATATTCTGTATGGCGGACTCGGCACGACTGACACAACACATGAGTATCGTACATTGGACTGATCAGAAATCACACCGCTTAATGGGATGCGGTGGAAGTGGCGGCGCTGCTGATCAACATGGGCACAGGATGTCAGCCAGGACAGAGTATTGGTGTAGTGGCCCAGTATATCTATCCTGGCCCCCTCCATAATGTCATACATGTCATGTCTTGTGTTGGTGCACTGTGCAGAAGTGTCTAGTCATTCTGTTATGTGTATTGCACAACTGCAGCAAATGAAGAGTTAAGTGTTTGCATGAGCCTGGGAGATGCTTGCAAAGTGACAATTTGTCTCGTCACGTGGTATGAGTGAGAATATAAATAGGAGTGTGTGAGAGCAGGAAAGGGTCCATTCTTCTGAGTTCCTGAGTCTTTAGAATGCCAGCCACATGGGGGTACCTTCAACTCCCATGTGGTGAAGAATGGAGGAAGAAGAGCGGTTCCCGAATACCTGTGTGACAGCGACCGTGGCAGAGTGAGTCCCTTGAGAGAGAGCGTGAGTAAGAAAAGGCACATACAGCCAGGCCTAGTGCAGAGGTACTACGTGATTATTTTTCCTATGCGGCCGTCCTTTTCTAGGGGATCACAGCGTAGAGGTACACCCATTTGTCCTCACATCTGGCCGTCCTAAAGTCTGGGATCACCGGGTGGAGGAACTCTCAAGTCTGCTTCCTTTCCTGCACTGCCAATTTGTGTAAATTGTACCATCTGCTGGAACAAATGTTAAGTAAAGTTTTGCCAGGCCTCACTGTTCCTAGGGACATTAGGTACGTTACTTTTGTCTGCGGCTCCATTATTTACGGCTGAGGGTCATACCGGTGGATAACGGAATGGTGGCGACACCCGTGACATCAGCTGTCCCTGTTCTCCAGTTTATTGGGCATCCCTCTCCAAGGGGTGTCTGGAAGAGGCCCAGCGCTGCCCTGGCCGAGGCTATGTGTGTCCCACGGGGAGGGAGCCTGGTAAGTGCTACCGTGACAATTGACCACTCTACCCTCCCAGCTCTTCAACATGTGCCCTGTGTCTAGGGTCACCCTACGGGATGCTGCATTGGCATCGTTGAGTCACAGTCAGACGTGGCAGACGTTCTGCAGAGCTATATCCACTACAGACACAAATCATGTGAATGAGCGTTACGCATCCCTCTCTACAGGTCGTTACAGGAGCAAATTCAGGGCTGGTGGCCAAAGCAAAGGGTGAAATGTGCTTCAAATTTGCAGCAAACTCTACATACAAAATATGCAGGTTTTTCTGTGGACTCATCAACGATAGCGCCCCCTGTCTTTGGAGGGCGGAAAACAAACATTGGGAGTTGCTCATGCTTGTTGGACGATCAGACGGTCCTCCCTACTGGTGGTCTGTTGGGGGGTCCTGAGCCTGGTCACCTTGTGTGCCCCCATCCACTGGTCCCAACACCTCCTAACTGTCTGGTCAGATGCTCCTCTCTACTGGTGGTCTGTCGGGGGGTCCTGAGCCTGGTCACCTTGTGTACCCTCATCCACTGGTCCTAACATCTCCTAACAGTCTGGACAGAACAGCCGGTGGGGGACAATTCATCGATACAGCTATCCAGCTTCTCACATTCCAAAATCAGACCTACATCACACTCTGTTTAAATGCAAAAACGTAGTCAATGGAAGCCAAAGGTCAGCAGCAGGAGGTATCAGTAGGCAGTACAAATGGATGAGACGGAGTATCGGTATGCTTGTAGAGGAGCAGGAGGAAGAGGAGCTTGATCAAGGTGGTGGAATACAATAATCACGCACTGAAGGAGTGGCAGGGCTAGGCTTACATAAGAAGTCAATCAGAAACAGGGGCGGGGTCAGGACCAGGAGGCAGGAACAGGGTAAATGAGAAATACAGAACAAGGCTAGGTTTCAGCAAGGGAACTGTCCATGTCCTAGATAACCTAGCTGAGACAGCTGCCGACTGGGCACACAAGAGGTTGTGGGTTGTACAAAAAAAAAGAGGTGCGAGGTTGTGAGTGATGAGGAGACTGTAAGTACAGGGTGGTATGGAGGCAGTGGCAACCAGGTAGACGCCCCACTAAGTGGGCATGAGAAGACGGGGATTGTATGAGCAACAAAAACTCAAATCATAGCACAACCTTCCAAATGAAGACTTGTAAATGAGAAGGTTGTGCTGTGCCATTGTAGTTACCTGTAATTGTGGCACTACAGTATAAAAATACTTCAACTGCAAGTCAAGAGCAACTGTTCTAACTACCAGCTCATTTAGCAAAGGGTAGTTGTGCTGGATTTCATTTAATAAGAAGGTAGAAAACTAAATAGTTAATTTAACTTAGTAATTTTACTGTAAAGCAATCATTTTAGGACCTGACAAAGTGACCCGGGATGATGTCATAGATCACGGGACTCAGAAGAAGAAAGAAATCATATGATTAGTCGAGGGGCGGAGCTAATCACAGCCAATCTGACATAAGTTCCCTGAGAAGGAGGAGGGGGAGATTTCCTGTGATCCGTGGTGTAGGAGAAAATTAGAAAAGTGCAGGGGTCAGTGTGTGAAGAGAGAAGCAGACAGAGGGGGCAGGATGTTTACTGCCAGGTGAAGCCCTCTCTCCTGCCCTGTAACAAGAGCAGCTTGCTAACAACTGCTGAGCTTCTCATAAAGACCTGAAAACATTGCAAGCTGTTTCATTCCTGCTTTCAGCAACCAGCCAACACAAGACACAAGCTTTAGACAGCAGAGAATCTCCATAGGACTAACTGAGTGAGAACTGGAGAACATTAGCTCACGTGTCAGGAATGGCAAATTACTGTTTGTCAGATGATAGGGGTGTTGTTTCTTTCAGTCATAGTCAGTTCTCTCTCTACAGCTCCCCCTTAACTCAGGTGCTGCTTGTTTATCTGTGTATCAAATGTTAAACCGTGTATATGCAAGTTCTACTGTTTTAATATTCCTAAAGACTGCCACGTTCCAAAAGTAAATGGTGTGCCTGCAGTTTACGTGCGTTAGTCTTATTGCTCTACCAAGATCTCCTCAAACAGGCACTGGTGTCACGTTTAGTTAATCCTATTTTTCGTCCATATCCTGTCATCTATCTTTATCTGTGCGCAAGATGATATAGAGAGCGCTGCACTCATTGCCACCGTGACACGGCTCCTCAGCCACTTCTTACAAACCGCTCAGAGAGTGCAGGCCTCTTCCCCCTTGTACGTTGCACCATCAGCTTTTGTCGTTCATAAAATCCGCACCTCTTTAAAGGGGTTGTCCAGGGAGGTAAGGTTGTTACCCAAACCTCCACTTTTTGGCCGACTCTGGCAGTAGGTCATGTGCTATAGACTCACTGTGTGCCTGTGAGGTCATTATTCCAATGGATGGTGGAAACCTGACAGCGATTTCCTCTCCACAGTTCTACAATGTTAGCAAACAATGAGGAATTAATGCCTATGGAAAGGAGATGAGAAGCAAACAAGAACCACATCCTTGTGTCCCTAGTGGTTAGGGGTGGGGTGGTGAGTGGCCAGGGGTGCACCAACACTCATTTTACAGGCATTGAAAGTGCCAATACATAAGATACCCCCACATATTTGAACCACTGAGACTTGTCTGAAGTTACAGAGCAATAGTGCCCCCAGTAGTAATAGTGACCCCCACAGTAGTCCAAGTAGTAATAGCGTCCCCCCTATTGGTTTCCCACCCGGAAGCAATCCAACAGATATTTCACTCACCTAGCCTACAGCTACAGCCCAGCGATGGCAGCCGCTGTTGAATCTGTGACTTCTTCCCCCAGCGTCTGAGCTACGTACAGGACGGTGCACGCAGTCACCAGAGGGAGAGGTCAGTGATCTCTGAGTCAGCAGGCTGGGTGAGTAAAATGCCTGTTGGGTTATTGCACAGCCAGCTCACAGCAGGCAGTTATTTTTTACCGGCCTGCAGACTGCCACCTGAGGTGCCTCATGGTAGGGGCCCCTCTGTGAGTGGCACCATCTTACTTTTGACTATTACAATTTCTGGTGGGCCACTATATACTGGGAGATGATGTGTGCTGGTCAAAAATTATGTAGACAATTAGCAGCAATGGCTGCCTTGATGGCATCTGCATGAAAAGAGGAATACCTGAACTCATAAAAGGGTCATACATATTAAATGCCGGCCATACTTGCTGCCTTCAGCAGGACTCGCTGATCATCTAATGTGCATAGTCGTGTCCCAACTCTCCCTAGCAGTGCTGTAGCTATAGTGGTTGCAAGGTTAGCAGTTGCGACTGGACTCGTAAGCTAGGGGAGCCCACAGGCCCCCCTCACCACCTCGATTAAACCGAAAGGACACTTTAATAATTTTACAGTACATGGAAGCCAGTACCTTCCACCGCCTCCTGACAAACTGTGTCTGGCGCATAGGTGGTGTAGCGGGGTCCATGGTAGAAAGACCACCTGGTAGGGAGTAGAGCCTCCCTGCTAAGCATCACCGACATGCAGCTGCTTTACTAATCATGTGGAAGGTGGGGTGGAATCAGAAGTTGGGGCCCGGTCATGCGGCATTCACAACCTCGACCTGGGAAAAATTGTTGTTGCTGACGCCCGCTGGAGTGTGGTGATGCTCTGCCACTGCAAGAAGTTACATATCACTAGTGTGTGTACCTGTGCATGTACAGGTGTGCCTAGGTGTGTCTGTACATATATAAACCAGCTTATGTGTGGAGATTCATGTGTTCAATGATGCCCATGTGTTTGTAAGATGTAATATACGTGCTGAGGGCAAAAACACATGGGCGCATGCACTACTACGCTCACCGCGATGGAGTGTAGTACCGCATGAACTGGGGTTGGGGGGGAGGCGGGGTTCAGACTATTCAAACTCCATGCTAATTTGAAAACAACAAGCGGGAAGGTAGGTCCTGCCGTACCTTTCTCTCCTGCAGTATTAACACGCATGAATCCCGATAGTGGAAACAAAAGCAGTGAAATCAATGGTTTCCTCTTGCCCCGTAATGGGACCATGATTTTGAAGGACACATAAAGGGGCTAAACACACCCATCGGTTTAGGTCTTAGGCGTTGGGATATATTCATGTCGGCCATCTTTCTTGTGAATTGGCAGCTAATCCTCAGCGGCCAAATCAGCACCATTAGGCCAGTGATGCACAACCACATTTGAGCCGCCGTTTGGCCTTCGGAAGGTCATCCCAGCGGGGCCGCGAGTTTCCTGTCCTGAACTCTCAGTATCACAGGAATGAATGCTGCTCGGAGTGCGGGTCAGGAGAGTCGCGGTCGGGCCAGGGCACACTTATGTATCAGAGATGCATAATGGCAGCTGAGATATGGCGGTCACCGGCCTAGTGGTGCCGATTCGCCACAGATTTCTCCTTTTCTGTCGGAGGATGAAAGCCGCACGCAAATCTGCAACAAACTATTGGAAAGCCGTGGATTTACAGTCGACACTCTGTCAGTTCTGTGTAGAATGTTCCTGTCCGTGCTGATGGGATATTGTTAGTTGTCAACCACAGATTATACTGTACATTTACGCCCCGTGTGACCGTAACCTCGCCATGTGACTTCCCGGGGCCGTGCGGTGACACATAACAGAAACGCTGCAGAATTACATACAGAAAATCTTCAACGTTTTACACTAAAACGGCAATGGACAAATTTCAAAAATAGCAGCCTTCATATATTGGCGCTGCATTAACCCCTTGAGTGGCACGCCCGGAGGTTTTCCGGGACGAGCTTCACTGCTCATAGCAACATAGCCCGGAAGATTTCCGGGCTATGTATCACCATGGGAGCTGCAGAGCACAATGCCACAAGATGTAGCACTGTGTTCTGCCTGCACAGACCCACAGAGAGCAGTGCAGGACTTTGAAAAACCAGCAGAAGATATTGCCGATGTGCCGGCAATCTCCTGCTTTGTTTACAGGTTGCCATAGAGACCATCGGCTTGTCAGAAGCAAGCCGATGGTCTCTGTGGCAGGGAGAGCTTGCTGCCTGGCTGTCAGAGGACAGCTAGGTACCAGCTCTTACAGCAGAGATCAGAGAAAACCTCCGATCTCTGCTGTGTTAACCCTTTACATGCTGCAGTCTATGTGACTGCAGCATGTAAAGGGCTGTCACTGCAGCATGTAAAGGGCTGTCACCATCGGACCCCTGGAATGTGATCAGGGGGTCCTGATGGGTCCCTGTGGAAGTCCCCTAAAGGGACAAAAAAATAAAATAAAAAAAATAAAAAGTTAAAAAATTATAAAAAAAAATTATAAAAACACTTGTCTCCTTTTACTTTGTAAAAAATCAAAAATACAATCACACATGTGGTATCCATGCGTCGTAATGAGCCAGAGAAGGAAGTTAATACATTATTTAACCCTTAATGACATGGCCCCTTTTTTTCTTTTTTTCCTCCCCCGTTTAAAAAAATCACAACTTGTCCCGCAAAAAACAAGCCCTTATATGGCCATGTCAATGGAAAAATGAAAAAGTTATGGCTCTTGAGACGCAACTGCAAAATTAGTTGAAATTCAATGATTAGACCATTTTAAAAAACCTGCCCTGGTGGGCACGACAGGGTGGTAGGAAACCCGCCGCTCAAGGGGTTAAAGGGCCACTCAATTCATTCATTTTGCATTATTTCTAAGTTTCTGCCACCTAGGAAAAAAAGGGTACTGGATTGGCGGACAAGAAGAGAGGTGTGTGACAGGGAGGCCCAAGCTGGACCCTTGCATCGGGGCCCATGGGCCTTTAGTTACTCCCCTGCTCCCTAGATGACAGACGTCCGATTAAAAAAGGGTCGGCCATGTTAAACATGCAGCATCCTCTTAGGGCTTAAACACTTGGGTGTGTTTTTGTCCCGTTTTGTGGCCGTGACAATCACATCCGAAAAACGGTACAAAAAGAAGCCATTTCATGTTCACTAGTGGGATTCCCGCGCGTTAGTACTATGTGTAAGAACAGATAGGGCAGGAGCTATATTCCCGCTTTTTGTTTTCAAACTTGCGCGCAATAGCGCGGATATTCAATAGTCCAAAAACAAACGCATTCGCCGGTCTGTTTAAGCCCTTAGTCTCGCAGGAGATAAGCCACTGCCAGAGGTGTCTGCAATAGGCTTATTCCCCTCTTCCTATACAGAACACAAGCACGCTTGACTGAGCCGACCGACTCTGCATGTGTCGGGGGCAATTGGCTCCAAGCACATTAGCATCATGGCTTCCATATATAATGGGCCATGACAGCTATGGCAGCAGATCCTCTCTTCTAGGGCGTTTTCACACGGGCGTATGTGCAACTAGGCTATTTGTGCATGAACGCAGTAAAAATCTGCACAAATTTGAAAAAAAAAGCGGGTAGATCGGTCCGGTCCATCTTTCTCACACGTAGAATTAATGCGCCAGAATCCTTCTAGAGAAAACCAAAGCATGGAAATCAGAGGTTTAATTCTGTCCGATTATCACGTTATTATAACGGGACAGAATCGCGCCGGTGTGAGGAAGCCCTTAAACAGATGAAGAACATCATGAAGACCCGTCGGATTCAACTGCTGCCGCAAAACATTTTACTGTCCTCTTCAGTCTGTTTTTCTTTTTCATATTTGTAGATTTAAGAAAGATCTGAGCGTTCTGCAATCCTGGCCATTATTAGAGGAAGACACGTGTCCCTCACAACCGCCCTGCCATGTGGCACAGCCACCTTCGCTGGCATCTACACTGACCGCCCCTTTATTACCCCCCAGCGTTGGGCTCATTCTGTCCTCAGATCCGCAGCAGTTCGTTGTTGTGTAGATTCCACTCGGTGATTAAATCCTCCTGCAGGAATACCGGCCCCTGCGGACAGGAAGCTTCTTGTAGTTGCCGCAGATTAGATGGTGGTGCTGACATGTTCTGACCGGCTCACAGGAAGGCGTCAGCGATTCATGCTGCTTGCACCAAATTTTGACCTCCCATCAGCAACAGGAATCTGGACCCATATGACCAGGAGATGTTTTTCCGCTGCTCAGTGATACAAGTTTTGTGCTCTTTTGCCCGCTGGAGTCTGTTTCTCTTAGACACAATGGCGCTGGAACTGGTCGTCTGCTGTTATATCCCATCCGTGCGGAGGAACGGCGAGTTCTGCGTTCGGACACGTTAGTTGGAGCCCCAGCGTTGTATTCAGCTGACTGTGCAGCCTGTTGGTCAGAATGATTCCTTACATCCTCCTCCGACCCCTTTCAGTGATGAGTTGTTTCCGTCCACAGAATCCCCTTTCGCTGGATGTTTCCCTTGATTGCGCCATTCTCTGTATACTCTCCACACTGTTACACGAAAAAGCCCCCCGCAGTTGGCAGTGAGATCCCGGCTAGTCTAGCACTGATGACCGGCCTCATTGGAAGTCACTTCGATCACTAGATTTTCCTATCAATTGTGGATTCACCCTGAAATTGATTTTATGCCGCACTCCGGGTTCATGGGGATAATTTCCATACTTTAAAGCGCCAATTATGAGAGGGCCGAGGGCTCTAATAAATAGGTGGGGGCTCTATAAATGGGTGGGGGCTCTAATAAAGTGTATGCTGAAATGCAGCAGGATGACTTTTTCCACAAAGTACATGTGATTTTGTGGGAAAGGGTTAATATTACACCTGTCTGGTTTCTTCTGGTCTTGCGAGATTCCAGATCACCCACAATTCTGTGCAAGAATTTCTCAACTACCAGATGCCGGATTACAAGGAATTTCACTGAATTATGATGAAATAAATCTTTGTGGTGTACAATAAGAAGCCATTCCTCTCAGCCAATCACGAAGAGCTGAATAGAAGTTGGCCGTCTCTTCGTGTTTTGCCGTTACATAACAGAAACATCTCTTATTGGAAGCATGGTATAAACCGCAGCCCCGGCTCCTCTACCTCCTCGGTGTACAATAGCTGGGCCTGTTCTGTTATTGTTTCCATGTCTTGGCCCACATCTTCCAACGTTTAGAGTCAGCAATGTATCACTTAGATGCCCCCCACTGCATGTGGTCACCGTACCTCCCATCATACTTACTGACCTGAAGATGAAGGGACGGTCGGACAATCACTCATAGCGACCGCAGAGTTGTCACTGTCTGATTTATCTTTCTCGCCAGCGAATATTTTTATATATTTTTTATGTTCGATATTCAGTAACTTCTGCACCTCGACACAAACTGTCTGACAGATAAGCACTAGTGGGCAGATAGTGGGGGACAGACATGGACGGTGAGGAATCCTGGACAGATGGGATTATTCCTGTGTGGGAATCTCTAAAATACATGAAAAATCAAATTGTGAAATAAAAATCAAAAAGGAATCAGCAAAGGCATAACTCGATCTTATGATCAGTAGGAATTCTCCCTCTGCATCATTATTTCCTGACATTTGAGTTTGTAGTTGGAGCGTTTGCCGTGTAACTGTCTCACATCTGATCCATTAGAGTAGGTCAGATGACCACACTGCTGCAGCTCAGCCTTGTTTGAAGAGGAGTTCCTGATTTATTAGCCTCTCTCTAAATATTGCTGGCTTCTGCAGTGTGTTGCTGGTTATAGTGCAAGCTATGTGTGCTTAAATGCAATATTCTTTGTATACTCCTAGTATCTAGTTCCTACTCTAGCTTGTTTCTTGTTAGTATAGTCTCGTTCCTGTGGTTATATCTAGTCCAGTCATTGATTGTTAGGCTTGTGTTTTTGTCTGATCCATCTATGTTTGTATCTGCATATTCTTATTCATAGTTATGTTTTATTTTGCTTTCTTGCTTCTGGGTCCTACTGTACACCACTATACATCGCCTCCCTCCTGTCCATACACCACCCAGCACGCTCACTCCGATCCGCTAACACATTCAGACTAAACACCCCTCTAATGCAAACCTCACATGCTTGCCTACAGGACTTCACCAGAGCAGCACCCATCCTCTGGAACGCTCTACCCCAAGGCATCCGGACAATTCCCGATGCACGAAATTTTAGACGCAGCTTTAAAACGCACCTCTTCAGGGAGGCATACCGAACCCCGTGACCTAATCCCCCAGCCACATAAAATCTCCTATTTCCTGTGTTCCCCATACCCCACTCCCCCCCTTCTACCTCCTGTACCACCCCCACCCCATATGTTTCAAACTGATTGTACCTCACATTGTAATTGTTGTACTGTTTGCATTTAACCCAAGCAGGCATTCACCTCCGGGTTCCGCAGCAATAACCCTCCATAGCATGCTATGGAAAAATGATTCTTCATTCACACGAGCGGAAACCAATTGTAGATTCCGCTCGCAGATGGCAAATCGCAGCATGCTCTAATTCACTGCGGTTCCCGCACGGACGGCTTCCTTTGGAGTCAATGGAAGACGTCCAACCGGTGGCCCGTCCACAACTAATATTGTGTATGGGCCGTGGATTCTGCGGAAAAACAGTACTTTAAAAAAACAATCTGTACTGCGCATGTCCGACGGTGAACCGTGCAGACCATCCGCAGTACAGAAGAAGAAGACACGGGCAGGGCCGTGGGTACCGGTGGATTCCATGCAGGATTCCCCATGCTGAATCTGTGGGTGTCTGTGTGCATTCGGCCTGAAGATGAGTTTATCCAGCAAGTATGCGGTCATCAAATGCTGTAACGTGGGAACTACAAGAACTTGACTTTTCTGTACCCCAAGTAGGATGGCTCATGGCCCCATATCATCCTACCCGTTAGATTCCACTTCTTGACTGGTCCCACAAGCAAACTGTTTCCTGAGCCTGGCCTGGGCATCACAATGCCCAATGTAACTAAAGAAGCTCTTCGCCTGGAAGCCTCCGGGGACCGATCCAATGGACTGCCCTGTCTCATGTATATGTGGTGCAGGAAACTGTTAAACTTCTATTACTCAGGTTTACTCTTATCCACAGTGATGGCAAAATAAGTGCGAGAAAGAGAGAGCTAACAACGTTGTAGCGATGCTATTGGTTGCTATTGGTAAAAACTGCTGACAGCTTCCCTTTAATTAGTGACATTCATATCAGAATTCACTATAAGAAAAGATTTCGATGAATTAACAGCACCATCCGTTTAGTTTATGTCTTCTATGTGTAATATTTAATGGAAGCTCCCGTTATCCCGAATCGCCTCCACAATGTGGGGGTAACAATTTCTGGATCTATTACATCATGTAGCTTTTGATGTGTAATATAATCTTGACTTAAAAGATTATTATTTATGACCTATTTTTGGGAGTGGAATTATTTATGACTCTCTTTCTTATTAAATTTCATTTCTAATTAAGTGAAAGTAATCTCGTTACTAAGAAACGTACCGTATGTATATAGGATTCTACAAATAATTTCATTAATGGGATTCTGCCCGGATGTGTGCACTGTTCCTTATTCCTATAAAGCCTGCCTTAAAGAGCAATTTCAGGCAAAGTCAACCTGGACATTGCCATTTACCTGCCCAAAGGGAAGGTCATTAGTGCTGGAAGGTCAACAAATATAGTAAAAGGTGTTGTCTGCTTTAGAGAATTTCTACTTGTTATAAAGTCCCCTGATAATTAGCTGCTATCTGTGGGAAAACCTGGCAGTAAGTATTCAGTTTTCCTGCAGTGCCTCCACAGGGGAAATAAAGCATTACACCGTGCCCATTCAAACCATTGGGTTGCTTTTGTAATGCAGGACAGCACAAGTCCTTCAGAGCGAGAGATGCTCTTGAAAATCGCTGTCCGTTCTGACCAAGAAATGAGTATACCATAGAATCCTAGAATGGTAGAGTTGGAAGGTACCGCCAGGGTAATCGGGTCCTCCAGGGTCATCGGGCCCAACCCCCTGCTCAATGCAGGATCACTAAATCATCCCAAACAGATATTTGTCCAGCCTTTTTTTGAAGACTTCCATTGAAGGAGGACTCCCCACCTCCTGTGGCAACCTGTTCACACATTGATCCCCTCACTGTCTAATATCTTACCTGTGTCTCCTCCCTTTCAGTTTCATCCCATTGCTTCTAGTCTTTCCTTGTGCAGATGAGAATAGGGCTGATCCCCCTGCAATGTGACAGCCCTTCAGATATTTGCAGACAGCTATTAAGTCTCCTCTCAGACTTCTTTTTTGCAAGCTAACTCAAACAGAACCCCACTCTATTGACTTAAAATTCCTTATTAAAGGGGTTACATCAAGATTACAAGTTTTTCCCTATCCACATGATAGGGCATAACTTGCTGATTGGTGGGCGTCCTACTGCTGAAGCCCTTGTCGATCTCGAGATTGGGGTTCCATTCACTTTCAATGGGACTACGAAGCTACCCTAGCGACACCAGCTTTGCTGTTTACATCAGCCTCCTTGAAAGGAATGGAGCGCAGACTACTCATGCTCGCCCAGCGCTCCCTTCATGCTGACATCATTGTGACCCCGGCAGTGACAAGCTGAACAGGACACAGGAGTCCCATTCTCGACATCAGCGGTAATCTCAGCAGTGAGACCCCCACTGATCAGCAAGATTTCCCTTATCCTGTGGCTATCCTGCGTAATGGGGGATAACTTGCAATTTTGGTACAACCTCTTTAATTTTGTGAAAACTAGCGACCTCCTTGTAAATTGCTCTAGATAAAAAATGTAACTGGGCTTAAAGTATGACAAGTATTTTTGTAAGGCAGATATATGTCACTTCCCTTCCCCCACTGCTCTTGGCGGCTCATACAAAGTGTCATATTCTCTAGTGGTGATAACAAGCACAGAAGAACACTCGTCACAATGTACAATGAGTCGGACGTCTCGATCTTCCTTGAGTTATGATGGGAGATACATTGAAAATAAGACACCTCAAATTAGTAGAGTCATCTATTTCAGCTAAGACCCAACTCACATCATGTTAGAGCCTTATCTCCGGCACCTATCCTGAGAAAAGCTGCCAAGTATATACAGAAACCAAAAGGGCGGTAGATGTTGATATACTGTATTTTGTTTTCTTTACGATGAAGAACAGAATAGATAGATAGATATGAGATAGATAGATGGATAGATAGATAGATAGATAGATAGATAGATAGATAGATAGGAGATATATATGCGATAGATAGATAGATAGATAGATAGATATAAGATAGATATAAGATAGATAGATAGATATGATAGATATGAGATAGATAGATAGATAGATAGGAGATAGATAGATAGATAGATAGGAGATAGATATGAGATAGATAGATATGAGATAGATATGAGATAGATAGATAGATATAGATAGATAGGAGATAAATAAATAGACAGATAGATAGATAGATAGATAGATAGATAGATAGATAGATAGATAGATAGATAGATAGATAGATAGGAGATAGATAGATAGATAGGAGATAGATAGAAAGATAGATAGATAGATATAAGATAGATATTAGATAGATAGATAGATATGATAGATATGATAGATATGAGATAGATAGATAGATAGATAGATAGATAGATAGATAGATAGATAGATAGATAGATAGATAGGAGATAGATATGAGATAGATAGATGATAGATATGAGATAGATAGATAGATAGATAGATAGATAGATAGATAGGTAGGAGATAGATAGATAGATATGAGATAGATAGAGAGATAGATAGATAGATAGATGTGAGATAGATAGATAGGAAATAGATAGATAGATAGATAGATAGGAGATAGATATGAGATAGATAGATAGATAGATAGATAGATAGATAGATAGATAGATAGATAGATAGATAGATAGGAGATAGATAGAAAGATAGATAGGAAATAGATAAATAGATAGATAGATATGAGATAGATAGATAGATAGATAGATGTGAGATAGATAGATAGATAGATAGATAGATAGATAGATAGATAGGAGATAGATAGATATGAGATAGATAGATGTGAGATAGATAGATAGATAGATAGATATGCGATAGATAGATAGATAGATAGATAGATAGATAGATAGATAGATGTGAGATAGATAGATAGATAGATAGATAGATAGATATGAGATAGATAGATAGATAGGAGATAGATAGATATGAGATAGATAGATATGAGATAGATAGATAGATAGATGTGAGATAGATAGATAGGTATGAGATAGATAGATAGATATGAGATAGATAGATAGATATGAGCTAGATAGATAGATAGATAGATAGATAGATAGATAGATAGATAGATAGGAGATAGATAGATATGAGATAGATAGATAGATAAATAGATAGATAAATAGATAGATAGATATGAGATAGATAGATAGATAGATAGATAGATAGATTTGATGAAGGAGAAACATGTATTTATAAAGTTTTAGCTAATAAACATCACTCGACTTAAATTTTCGCATTATCTGTTTTATATGAAGGATAATCCATCCAGCTCCCACAGAAGAAAAACATCGGCTTTGGCTAAAATTAGCTCTGCTGCCAGTAATGTGTCCTAGAATGGAATAATTATTAGCTACTTTTATATCCCATGAAACAATGTTTTATTTCAGGAAAGTAATAAGAATCTTCTGATTGTGGTTATTTTGATTGAGTCGTTGGAGAAAATACCAAAAGCGAGCGATTTCATCTTTTTTATTTCAAACGGGAAAGTGATTAGAAATTAGATTTTCACGGCCAACATATCTAAGTGGTCTGTATTTAATTCTCGCTTCATAGAGATGTAACACTACAATGCGCCTAGGAAACCGCGCCGCTAATTACTCCATCTTTAGGTGGCAACTTCTTTATTTCCAAAGGGGCCTAAATTTGTCAAGATATTGAATTAACCCCTGATGAAGTGGAGGGTTATCAACTGATACATCCTATTGTTGTTTTCACAGGATTGTCGTCAATGCCTCTACGAACTTGATGTCAACGCAGAGCTTGGGGATCGTGTTCGGACCGACCCTTCTGAGGCCAGAGAATGATTCGGGGAACATGGCCGTCTGCATGGTCTATCAGAATCAAATTGTAGAGCTTATGATATTGGAATTTAATGCCATCTTCTGTTAATTGTAACTCACGTAAAACCAAGTACATTTTAGTCCTATTTAGCACAAAAAGTACGGATTGCACAGTAATTCAACCCCCAAATTTATTCAGAGGTCCTATTCCAATATCTGTTACAGCCCACCCCAACTACTACATATAGTACTAGTTTTCTTATATGTGACCAAGACAGTTTTTTAGCCTACCTTAAAGGGGTTGTCCTGCGGCCAAAACGAAAAAATTTTCACACCCCAGTCCCCCATGTTAAGCAAGCATCACAAACTACCCATGTAAATCGGTTTTTTAGAGCGTTTCTACTCACCATGAAGCTGTTTCAAGAAGTTATAAAAATCTTCTTCCAAGATGGCCGCCGTCATTTCCCAAGGTGCACCACTGGTCTTCTCCCACGGTGCACTGCGGGTTTTCTCCCATGGTGCACCGTGGATGTTCTTCTCCAGTCTGAGCTCCACTGCCGATTACAGCCACCTCATTGGCTGATCGGCACCACGTGATGGGGGTGGGGCTACGCGATGATGCTGAGAATGGGGAGGTGCCAGGACGCAGCTCGTGAGTCCGGACCATCCAGAAGAGGATTTCTCTCTGCGCAAGCGCGACTGTGGCGGCGACCAGAGGAGAAGTTTGGTAGTTGCCATGGAGACGGGGATGCCAGCACCGGAGGGGGTAAGTGTATAACTTCTGTGTGGCCAATATTTAATGCACGATGTATATTACAAAGTGCATTAATATGGCCATACAGAAGTATATAACCCCACTTGCTTCTGCGGGACAACCCCTTTAATTTCTAGTACATCAGTTCAACTGCTACCTCTGAATCAGTTGAATATGCCTTAAAGCATTATTCTGGGCTTTTTGAACTGTTCACTTATTCCCTGAGCAGGTCCTCAGTAGTTGATGGGCAGGCGTCCACCACTTGGGCCGCTGTCCATCAGCTGATCACATGGCACGCTGTAGGAGAAGCACGGCACACCACTTGATTGCAGTGGGGGTGAAGCCAGCACTCTGACTTCTTCCTCTGACCGCTGATGACGACGTCCAGTTCGCTGCATTGACAGTGGGCCGGATGATCAACTGACAGACAGGGGTCATGAGCGGCGGTCCCCCGTTCATCAACCACTGATGACCTAGGGATAGGTCATCAGTTAAAAATGCCTGAATATCCCTTCCTACCTGTCATTGCCCTAAAGCACCATAAACAAAGTTTGGTGCTGTTAGGGGAGGTGACGAGATGCTGGGTGATATGTTTTTTATACTCCTCCCCACCCCCACCCCCTCCTTATCCTTCGGTTCCAGCACTGTCACCACTTAAGATCGCATGGCACATGGAAATGTGACTCTTTCCAAATTGCTGTGCTGTGCATGCCATAGACTTGTATGGGAGAGCGTGCCCACGGCAATGTGAAAAAAGTTAGGTTTTTGTGCGGCACGCAGTCTTCAGTGGGTGGCAGTACTGGAACTGGTGAGTATAAACAATACCGAACTTATGTTATGATGCTGTAGGGGGTGACAGGTTAAAGAGATAGGGCCTTTCAATGTTCTCTGAACTCTGGAGGACCACTAGTGTCCTTCACAAAATGCATGGCCCATCAGGATTGTTTCAGTGCAATGTTTCCTTTTTGAAACACACCAAGGCCACGGATGAGGTGGCCGGTTATCTTCCTCCCCTTGTCAATTAGCTTGTTCCTTGAGGATCAGTATAGACTAGACAGTGGGTTTATTTAAATCATTTCTTATCCACAGAAATGTATTGTTGCCTTAAAGGGGTGTTCCAGTTATTAACTATTGATTGTCTGTCCTCATGATAGGTCATTAATAGCAGATTAGCCAGGGTCCATCACCAAGGACCCCATCTGATCAACTCTTCTCTTGGCTGGTGCACCTGTGCATTCAGCTGATTTCTGCAGGAAGCGAACAGCTCCAGTCCCACTGCAGTGGTCAGGCTTACCATTTCAAGCCAAGTTTCCATTTATTTTAATGGGTGCTTGGCCGGTAGTACCCAACTTCACCACTGCACTGGGAATAGAGCTGTCTACTTCCTGCAGAAATTAGAGCAGTGCATGTCAGCTCAGAGAACACTTCAGACCCCCACTTATCATTGATGACCTATCCTGAGGAATAACCATCATTTATTTACAACTGGACAGCCCCTTGAGAGCAACTGTCATGTCTTCTAACAAGTAGCATAGGCTGCATACCTTTACAGCCATGTCACTGCTGACTGCTCCAGTGTTTTCATTTTTTGCTTTAGCCCTCTTCTCTTTATTCACCCACCAGAGACCCATAACCTTTTAGAGCCCAGTACTATGCAATTATTATGTGTGGGGTTGCAACTGATGACAGGTGCGGAATATGAGGCCGGTGATGAAAAGACTTTATACCGGTTCCGTTTAACAAACAATGCTTGAATGTATGATAAGAAATAATATGGCAATAACATACAACAGTCTCGCATGAACTTCAGTTAACCAAGTGACTAAATCTGCTACCAGAAATCTGTAGTCACTGCCCCTCTGAACAGATTATTAGCACAGGACCTTTGGGGAGGCCGTACAATGATTAAGTAAAAATAATCTGTTTTACTGGTGAAGAGCCTGGGGGATGGTAGTCACAAATGCACACCACCAAAACTTGAATATCTGTATACTGGTTATCATTCCAACTGCCCTCTCTGGTGGTCTTCCTCCAGGTGATGGTTCGGCTCTTGAGTCGTTGACTGTAGCTGACATTTTCTTGGGATGATTGTCAGATCTCCCACTGGCACTTGCATTATCACATTTGCGTAGACCCACTCCAGGAATCCAAGTTGCTCTCTCTCTCTCTCTGGTACAGGAAAATCCAACTCTCCAGCAGCACTGGGACAGCTCACTCCTCACAAGGCTGTCTGCTCTCTGCAAAAACTGCTGTGTCAGCACAGAGCCTGCTGTTTATAACTATCCCATAAACCAATCAGTGAGATTCTTAGATCCAATGAATCCACAGTAGCAAAGTTAGAGTAAAAAGAAAACAGTCATGTGACCTCTCTGAAGGTTCTAGAAGAAACATATATAAAATCCAGTAATGATATAAATAGATATATATGCTTGATGAATATAGCAACATACATGGTTTCCAGCACCCATTGTCTATCAAAATGGCATGTCAGACCACTCTCTAGACAATGGACTAGTATTAGGCTCTGGAAGTAACAGGAGATATCATGAGCAAATGAGGGGGTTGCCAATGCATAAATAAAAACACTGGCGGAATTAGCAAGGACACTGCTGTAAAGATATGCAGACTGTCCCACTTGTCAGAAGATGCAAAGTCCCTTTTTGACTGCAATGGGGTGCATTTATTTAGACCGGTGTTTCACACTCCCGTTTAGGTGAAATGTGCGCCAGTCCACCTGAGATAAATGTTTTAACACATTGGTTTGATCTGGTGGCATCTTCATATGCCTGATGAAGAAGCTAAGGGCTTCTTGGTATAATCTATGTCAGCAGAAGTTGTCACTTGAAGTACAAGTGACAGGCTATGTGTGGCCATGCTCATTTAAACTGGACCTCTCCCATGTTTTGAAAAGACGGCAGGGCATGGCGTAAGTTGTCAAAAAGATGTGCTTTGCTCATGTGTGCCAAAATTGTGACTTTTGGACAATATAATTTTGTTATCCAAGCGATAATATATAACACCCAATGTATCTCATAGAAATGACCTATTGTTTACAGTGTAGCTGAGTTTTCAAGTCTTTTTAAATACACAAAGTTCTCCTTACCCGCTTAACTGCTTCTTTTTGCACCCCTGTGTGTAACCTCTGATGTTTAGGTACTCATCCCCATTTTTCTGTTCCGCTATTTGCAATCCATTTTCAGGGAAGGGACCTGTTGCAGGGAAGGGACCTGTTGCAAGTCTAGCCTTCTGCCAGTAGTTCACTGTCCTGCACTTCCTTGCCTTTACATCTTGTGCTGCATTGCACTATATCTAGTCCAATCAGCAAGGAGGCAGACTGTAGAGATCATTATCACAGTGTTTGCTGATCTGTCAGCCACTATTAAGTAGAATTGGATTTCAAAAATAATTTATTGCACAACTATGAACATCCTTACATCCTTTTTTAAAACTTGAACAGTACAGGTGAATTCCAAATTTTTCAAGTGGGTGCGCAAATTTTTTATTTCTTGTTTAGAGACATGAGTTTTATAGGTTCCTGAGTTGCTTTATAATGCTTTTTATGTAGTTGTCAGTATCATGAATGTAATGGACATATCCAAGCACAGAAATGATTGATGCATGTACTGTACAAAATGATTTGGGGTATTTCATTGCATCATCTTCTGTGAACTATAATATGTACTTTGTGTGTTCCATGTTCTGTCAAACTCTTGCACCATTATTACGTCATGCTGTTATATCTTTGAGCAGTTTTATTGTATCATTATCAATAAAGAATATATTTTGGATTCTCTGAATAAGTCCATGAAAAATACAATTTACATTTTTTTTTAATATGATACGGGGGGGGGGGGGGGGGGTGGACGAAGGCTCTAGTACCCTGTTAGGCCACCTTTAGCTTGGATACAAGATGTGATATGGGCGGGCATAGAGGCTCTAGTACCCTGTTGTACCACCTCTAGCTTGGATACAAGATGTGATACGGGTGAGCATGGAGGCTCTAGTACCTTGTTAGGCCACCTTTAGCTTGGATACAGGCTGTGATATGGGTGGGCATGGAGGCTCTAGTACCCTGTTGTACCACCTCTAGCTTCGATACAAGATGTGATACGGGTGGGCATGGAGGCTCTAGTACCCTGTGGTACCACCTCTAGCTTGGATACAAGCTGTGATATGGGTGGGCATGGAGGCGCTAGTACCCTGTTGTACCACCTCTAGCTTGGATACAAGCTGTGATATGGGTGGGCATGGAGGCTCTAGTACCCTGTTTTACCACCTCTAGCTTGGATACAAGATGTGATACGGGCGGGCATGGAGGCTCTAGTACCTTGTTAGGCCACCTTTAGCTTGGATACAAGCTGTGATATGGGCAGGTATGGAGGCTCTAGTACCCTGTTGTATCACCTCTAGCTTGGATACAAGATGTGATACGGGTGGGCATGGAGGCTCTAGTACCCTGTGGTACCACCTCTAGCTTGGATGCAAGATGGTTCCATAAATGTTCTAATGGTGATAAATGTGGCGACCGGGCGGCCACAGAAATGTGACAATGTTATGGAGGCATTTCTGTGAACCCCTTGTGTGTGCAACCAAGCATTATCCTGACGCCTCTTGGAAGCCGCCATGAGAGGGGCACATGTGACTGCAGGATGTCCTGAACATATTGCTGAGCTGTAATTGTCCCTCGTAGCACTACTAGGGATGACCGACTGTTGTATGTGATGGCCCCCCTAGACCATTGTCAACGCCCAAACTAAACCTGAATTTGTCACTGAAGACAACCTGGTTCCACTCTGTAGCAGTCCATTTTTGTCATTCATGACACACTGCAAACAAAGATGACTCTGGTTGTCAATGGCAGTATAAATAATGGGTGCCATGAGACCGAATGTCTTTCAGCCAAGCGCCTGGAAATAGTTCTGACAGACATAGGGCCTGTAACTATGTCTCTGGATGGTGGACTACTAAACAGTTGGAGCTGATGGTACTTTTCAGATGATCAGACAATTCTCTATACTAGTGGTCTGTAAGGGACATCCTGAGCCCGGTGGCCTTCTGTGCATTCCCTCGTGCATCCACTGGTCCCAATATCTCCTAAAAGTCTGATCAGAATGGCCCACTTGGTGACAATTTGTCGATACAAACATCCAGCTTCTCGCATTCCAATAATGCGCCCATCTAAGACTATTAGTTGGGCAAAATCATCTCTTCGATAGCGTCATAGAGCCATGTCTAGAGGTCAACAAGCTCTAATCATGCCACAACTCTAATAATTTGCATATCTGCATGTTGGGTTTTGAAGCAAAACAACTACTTCTAGGGGCTTGATATTTTTTTACAAAGAGTGTATTTTGTCTCTAATCTCTAGTGGTAAGAATAAGGAAAATAGATGCAAACTGCAGCAAGAATACTCATGGATCTTGTTGGGGTTTTGCTGCTGTGAAGGTTGCTAATTTTTTTTAAAGAAAACCCTTATAGAAAAATGTTTCTAAAGTGAGCTCACTCATAAGAACATATGGTCATGGTTTTGTGGATGTAGATTCAAAGTGACCCGGCGGGTTTGGGACAAAATTCTGTCCCAGGAGGGGAGTATAGTACTTGCAATTGGTACAATACCATTTTTGGCCATCCCAAATGGTTGCAGCAACTACTAACTAATACACACTGCTCTCTGATTGGCCAGTGCTGAACACATGAGCAGTTCTGGGCAATCAGAGATCAGATATAGTGCATTGGTATTCTAACACTAGCAATGTAATGTGGGGATGAGGCAGTCTGGGAAGTGAGCTGGCTATCTTGGATGGCCGAAAACAGGACCCAGAACTAGAGAATCAGAGGGACGGCAGAGGGCACAACTGCAGGCAATATATGTTCTCTTTCCCTTCTGGTCCAGGGATAGACTTTTGTCCTGAAACCGGAGGATCACAGTAATGCAGCAGTTTTGAACAATAAAGTCAATGGCTGAAACCTGCCTTAAAACTGAAGCAAAACTGTAACCAACGCGGCCTACTGGAATTTGAAAAAAATTCAACAAGATTTGAAAACCGGTGGAACTGCTGAAAAAAACACTGCAGAACCTCAGCATGTAGAAGCCCTCTTATAATGAAGGAATTACACAGTTACTGAGGTGTAGGTAGGTTCTGAAAGCAGGTGTATGTCCCGCTAGTGATCCCTTAAATTGATGGATTTAGGGCTGTTATGTAAAGCCGTTGTGAACAGATACGGGATAGGCGGGGCCATATTACGGCTTGGGGCGAGTGGCCTACTCGCTGCATTCACCTTGTCTTCCGGGCTTTTCTGGTAACTTTCTGGCTGCCATAAAACCAGCAGCACTGGTGCCGTGAGGTGGACCGACAAGAAGATTCCAAGCCACTACTTTGTGCACTTTGCTGGCCCTGGTGAAACCCTTCTAAGACATCCCTGCTCTCCATGGTGCTTATTAACACATGGAACCTTATTCAGACAAACTCCCAGTGTTTTTCTCTCCTGAGTTTGGTGTGGAATTAGGCGTCTACATAGCCTGAAGAATTCCTCTCGTCTCTATCCTCGTTGAGGAATAATTGTCTTTCCAGAAGGTTCCAGGCAGAGGCTTTCTTCAGTAAATAACTACTTGCTTCTAGTTACACACTTATCTGGTCTCTCTCAGAGAGCGGGAACCACCCTGTATTTATGCACTCTTGTATCTAAGCCAATGGTGGCGAACCTATGGCACGCAGAGCCCTCCCTGCTGGCACTTGCCACCGTCGGCCGCTCACCACGTTAGTGAATACCGGCAGGGGTGCTGCGGCTCCCCTGCCGACATTTACTCAGCAGTGATGCTATCTGTGCTCATCCCAACGTACACTGTGACGTCAGCGTGCAGCCGGGATCCTCCTCCCCTGATGTCTTCTACTTGGGTCCGTGAAAGCAGGGGAGGAGGCGTTCAGCAGCACACTGGCATCAGTGTGCACCTGTGATCAGCACTGCTGGTGGTGCGTCGGGCAGAGGAGCAGCGGCACTTCCAGGAGGAGGAGGGGGTAAGTATGTGGGTCTCGGGGGGAAATGGGGGGCCGCTGTGGGATGTCACTATGACACTGGGTGCCGCTGTGGGGGGTCACTATTACACTGGGGGCCACTGTGGGGGGTCACTATTACACTGAGGGCTACTGTGGGGGGTCACTATGATACTGGGTGTCGCTGTGGGGGGGTCACTAATATACTGGGGCCGCTGTGGGATGTTACTATTACAGCTGGGGCGGCTGGGGGGGTGGAGGTCACTATTATCGCTGTGGTATGTTTACATGTGGCGAAAAAGGGCAGGGCTGTTTAAAAATAGACAGTGTGCAGATCTTGACTGCTTTTTGGATGCAGAAATGCTGCAGAATTTTCCACAGAAATTTCCGCTGAGGACATTATGCGGTATTTCTGCTTCCAAAGAGCAGTCAAAATCTGCACGCAGTCTATTTTGAAGCGGCCCTGTCCTTTTTAGAATGACGGGGGTAAAATCATACGTTATGAAAAGCTCCGCCCCCTGACATGTTGGCACTTTGCAGTAAATAATTGGGTTTTGGGTTGCAGTTTGGGCACTCAGTCTCTAAAAGGTTCACTATCACTGATCTAGGCAATGAGGGACATGTGCATAGCACTAGGCAGCAGGCACCATTTCTCATGGCACCGAGAGTAAAGATCTTGAATGTTACAGAACAAAATAAAACTTATATTTTCAACAGCGCTATCTGTTACATCACAGCATATGTTCTGTATAATGCTTTATTGTTACACCCCTGAACTGCTTGGCTCCGCCCTAGAAGATCCTCACTCTAGTCTTTGCACAACACATCTATTTGCCATGTCTATTAAACACAGTGTGCTCATACCTGAAGTCCAGGAGCTGCGCATGCGCAAATGACAGGCACGCCATGTTAAATTGGAGGCAGGATGATGATGTGTTGGCATCATGCCCCTCCATAGACTGCCATATTATGGACAGGACTGCTGTCCAGAGGGGTTAGGAAGCCAGCCAAGTGGTGGAGTGTGGCCTCAAAACTAAGGACATTGGGACAAGATTACAATAAATACCCTATTAGTAAGCAACATAAATCCACCATTCACACGTTCCTAAAGAATCCCCTAAAAGTGGCCAACAACTATCATCTGGGAAAATACACAGTGCCACAGAACTGCCGAGTTAGCAGGGGATCATTAGTTCATGGCCCATTGCATCGTAACTGAAAGTTCTTGGGGCCTAGAGCAAAATCCAGAACAGGGCCACCACCTACTATGGTGTATTCTAATGTGCTAGATGAGCCTTGGGGGACTCTCGAGGGCCTGAACACCACGGCCCGGGTGCAGCTGCTTCCTTTGCTCCCCCTATAACTACGCAACTATGAACCTTCCTGTACAAACAAATATTATTTAAAAATCCTTTAATTTGTGACTCGTTTCTCATATTTCTCTGTCTAATTGTGTCATTATTAAGTCTAATTACGTGTGGCTAATTCTTGCCATTGAGTTTCTAATAAGGGGAGTGTAATTAAGGATATCATGATAGAAACATTTAGCTGTGTACTCAATAATCTCTTTCATTGAATGGGTTAATTAAACTGCATTTAACCCCAAATTATCTTCTTTTTCCAAATCATAAGATAATTATAGAGGAAAAGAAAATTCGACAATTCCAAGTTGTTGAACGAGGATCTGTGCCCATCACTAACAACTCAGAGGCCGTACCACTGGTTACATCATGTATATAGTAAAGTGTGAGACGGCCCTCACGGGTGAGGCCCCGCATGATGGGGCTCGGGTGTGACTGGAGACTTCGTGGCTGGCACTGGTGGCACTCGGCCAGTCCCTTTATGGATGTTGACTTCTCATGACCCCAGGAATAAAGCGTCTGATAAGCCCTGGAATACATTGTTCCAGAATTGTTGAAGGCCTCAAAAGTGTGGAAACACCTAGATAGAATGAAAACAGTTTGGGCTCTGCTCACACGACTGCATTGAAATGGCATATTACCCGCACATAATACTCACAGAGGATGTTCTACCTTGGCGCGTATTACATGGGTATGGATGCCAAGATAGTTCATGGGGTTGAATAACAATGATATGCTTCATTTTACCATAACTTTACTTGTTCTCATGTTACCACAGTGATTATTCTTCATTACAGACAACGTGAATGACGGAGTTATGTCAAGCAGAACATGTTGAGATGATCCTTACGTCAGGTGAACAAACCATGTGGAGCATTGCCGTAGATTTCAGTAAACGCTACCCAACCAGACCTCCCATTACCCACAATGCAGTGTCCAAACTTCTTGCCAAATTCTGAGAAGCAGGTTCTGTCGCTGATGAATTAAAATGGGGGTGACCAAAAAACGTTACTGATGAAGCATCCGCTACCGCTGTTCTGGTCTCATATAGCAGATTTTGGTTTACCAGTGGCAGAACCTGTTTCTCAGAATTTGCCACAAAGTTTGGCCAAAGCATTGTGGGTAATGGGAGGTCTAGTTGGGTGGTGTTGACTGTAATCTGCAACAATGACATAAGGGCGATCTCAACACATTCTGTTTGAGATAATGCCATCATTCACATTGCCTGTAATAAAGAAGACTGACTTTGTTAACGTGAGAACGATTCAAGTTATGATAAAGCACGTATGAAGCACGCCATTGTTTTCTGGCAAAATTCTCCACCAGTTTGAGATATCACATCCCTGCACTAGAGTTGAATCCAAGCTGGCAGGATTCAAAATGGCTGTCATCTTGGTGACATGAACCCCCTTCCCTATAGCTTGTTTACAAAATTACATCAGCATCTACCAAACTGTTTTCACTGTAAATGAGTGTTTCCACACTTTTGAGACACCATGTACTTTAGGATGTATGGTGCGAAAGAGGGAGAAAGGAAGGAAGAAAAGAGAAGAAAAGAAAGAAGGAAGGAGGAAAAGGAAAGCAAGAAAAAAAGAAGGTAAGGAAGGAGAAAAAAAAAAGATAGAAAGAATGGAATGTTGATTTCATTTTGCTGATGTTGCCGATACAAGTTGGTCCATAACCAGGAGTCCGGAAAAGCTCTATTGCTCCTTCAGGTAAACCTTTCCCTAGAACAGGGTTTACAGCTACACTTCCCATGAATGGAGAATCCTACATCAAGAAGACAATTCAAAAATAAAACCATGAAATCCGTTTAACCTGTCATAAAAGATAATAGGAGCCATAAGTACATCTGGTTGTATCATCCCAGCATTCACGTTTGGATTCCGTAAAACATAATCTATGATTTTTTTTCTGCTTTTGCTTTGAAGATGTTTTTGAAAATCCCCCATCTGTGAGTCTTCAGTAAATGTCCTCTGCCTTCCCGATAATAAATATCCGATTGCCAGAACAGTCCAGGTGAGACCTAACACTAAAAGTGAAAATGATGTATTTGAAATGCAAAAAAAAAAGAATAGCAGCTTAACATTTCCCAGCTATCAGTTCTAAGGTCACAGTCAGCACAACTGGAAACTTCAAAATGACTTCAAAAACAGCAAACGCTAACTAGATTTCACACTAGATTTCATTTTACTTGGCATTACAGAAAGAATGCAGGTATTAAATTGACTGTTTCCTGCATACAATAAGGTTAATTAGCGGCATGGGATGGAAATTGGTGTAGACATAACTCTTTTGGACAGGTATCAAAAATAATCCCTGGTTACTCGCGAAAGAAAAAAAAAAAAAAAAGAAAAAACAGCTCTCGTTTCCAAAAAATATCTTCAAAAGAGCAAACTCTTTAAGACAGTTCTCCAGGTGCTTCAGACGGGGAAGCTTAACGCTCCAGCCTCGTGTGAATTCCTATTATTTCCATTATATGGCTCCCTCGGCCGCACTTTAAATTAGCAGAGTACTTGAACGGGAGATTGGGATGTGAATCTAAAAGGGTTTTCTTTACAAAGTATCAGAAGCAGCAGGGATGACTATAAGCAAGTCTATTTTGTGCATTCAATGAACCTTTAAGCTCCTTACCAATAAGGTTAATAAGGGTCTTTGCAATTTACCAATCACTGTGATGAATCGACTGTCATCTAGGTATAAAACAGGCCCTAAACTGATTCCCTACATTTCCCGTCTAACTGATAAATTTAAGTCGTTTTGTCCCAATATCGCATTAAACTCCCTTCATTTATGAGTCATTTTGAGATCTGGATTCCTACCTGCCCCGGTTAAGCAGATTAATGGCTTTTTGTATCTTTTCATCCAATAGAGTCTTAATTTAAGAAGGGCTTAGATGTATTTAAAATGTATTTCTAAAAAAAAAAAAAACTTCAATCTTCTCCTTATCCTCCAGATTCATTCTGTTATCCGCGGCTGAACGTTTGATATGAAAATTCCGAAACTTCTCCGTAATGTGGCCAAAAGAAAAAAAATTCAAAAAATTCAAAAAAAAAAAAAAAAATAGGCACTATATTGAAAAAGGTGACAAGAGGGGGGAAGTAATTAGTGACTTTCGCTGAGTTCAGTGAAAAAAAAGTTAAAATGAAGTAGCACATTACTTTTTATGTTAAGATTTCACAAGACAAATCTTGCCTGTGTTTTAATTGCATGTGACCCCAGCTGTCCCACTCTGAAATGAAGTGCCGTAAAATTAAAGATGACAGACGCTCAAAACAAGTCTTCTGATCTTGATTAAACTACAAAGACCCCACTTTCTCTCTCTGCTGCAATTCAGATATGATGGTCTGTTTTATTTGGGGAATTGCTTCATTAATGTTTCTTTGACTCGACATGTTTATCATAAAATATACTGGATATAGTGTGATCGCGGACGGCTAAACGCAGAATAAAGACAAGTTCTAAACACCGAGTCTTAATCGCCCCTGGAGCAAATCTTTTCTTTTTTTAATGTATAACTTTATTTGATGATGGCGTTAACACAGAATGTACAGCGGTTGGCAATTATTAAAATATGTTTAGGAAAAAATACCCAATGATGAGTTGAACGTAAAGGACATTTTTTCTTATTTAGGTAAAAAAATTTGGGGGGTAAGACAAGACGCCGTAGGACTTTGGGCAAGACGACAGAAAACTGGTGAAGCTTAGGGGACAGAAGGGTTGTTTCTAACCAGTGGAAACAGTTTTTGGATGTTTTTCCAAAAATTTTCTGTTGACCAAATGTCTGTTTTTGACCAATGGAAACAGTCTTTTTCAATTATTCAAAAATGCTGTGATGACAAAATGGTTACTTCTGACCAATGGAAACAGTTTTTGGATGTTTCAAAAATTTTCTCAGTAGTGATTATTTATAGGTTAACATTTAAAGGGGTTGTCCCGCGCCGAAACGTTTTTTTTTTTTTTAAATAGCCCCCCCCGTTCGGCGCGAGACAAACCCGATGCAGGGGTTTAAAAAAAAAAACGCATAGTACTTACCCGAATCCCCGCGCTCCGGTGACTTCTTACTTACCTTGCGAAGATGGCCGCCGGGATCTTCACCCTCAGTGGACCGCAGGTCTTCTGTGCGGTCCATTGCCGATTCCAGCCTCCTGATTGGCTGGAATCGGCACACGTGACGGGGCGGAGCTACGAGGAGCAGCTCTCTGGCACGAGCGGTCCCATTCAGAAGGGAGGAGACCGGACTGCGCAAGCGCATCTAATCGGGCGATTAGACGCTGAAAATTAGACGGCACCATGGAGACGAGGACGCTAGCAACGGAACAGGTAAGTGAATAACTTCTGTATGGCTCATAATTAATGCACAATGTACATTACAAAGTGCATTAATATGGCCATACAGAAGTGTATACCCCAACTTTGTTTCGCGGGACAACCCCTTTAACCAACCAAGACTTTCCCATTTTTCCAGTGATGCCAAGACAAATATACCAACAATGAATACCAGCTTGTATGGCTGGGTTGACATTTTCTCTAGGTCCCATGATAAGTTTGTGTCCAGCTGTTGAGGCCCAAATTGACTGTAATCTGTGGGAAAATATGACAGCAAGTGTTCAATTTTCCTCCTGAATCACCACAGAAGAAATTAAAGTGACCCCCTGGTCCCAGAACTAAATGTGTCCCAGGAACATGTGAGGAGAATGTTACCTGATGCCCTCCACTATGGCTACACTGCCATAGATAGGCCACTTCCAGGATCCCTCTGTGCTCTTCCAAAATGGCGGTGCTGCTTCTCAGACAACCCAATGTACCCTGAGCACTGGTAATCTAAGATACTATCTGCTATTCTGATTGATCTGTGCTTCTTTTGCGAGAAGCGCTGGTCAATTCGATAGGAGCATGAAGTGTTTGGCTACTGATGAACAGTGTGCATTGGGTAAAGAGAGGAGCAGCAAGGCCATATTGGAAGACCAATGGGATTTGGAGCTCTCAGGGGCAGATTCGGAACTTAAAATGGCCCTGGAAAAAAAATCTAAAAGTGGCCCCATGTTGTACATGGGTTTAAATTACTAGCAGAGGGGCCAGCACAAGGATTAATGGATGCTGGATTACAGGTTGAGGTGTTGAGCTGTCATCCATTTGTTGCTTGCTTCTCTGTGCGCAGCTCACCAGCTCAGCTCTTTATCATACAAAAAATGAAACGGGGACATTTAAATTGTAAGAAATATCGCAGCCACCGCATGATGATCCAGCTGCTAGCTCCACCTCTATGCTATACAGCTGTAATAAAGGGTCCCTGACTGCAACCACCCTGCAGCTACTGCCTGGGCCCACTGAGCAAGTGCAGACCGCAGGGTCTGTACCAACTACTCCATCTTTCATCAACCCTAATTCAGCTGCAGTGAGCCCCTTGGAGTGCAGTGAGTCTGGGCATATGCCCAGGTGCTGATGCCAGCCCTGTCTGACCAGACTGGCCCATGACCTGACTGGCCTACTGGGATTTCTCCCTTAGAGCCTGCGGCCAATCTGCCTTTGGGAGCTCTGTATCAGAAAATAAATGGAGCTTCGATAGCAATCATTGCAGATGGAGAAATTAACCAGCACAGAATTTTGGACCTAAACATTATATGATAAACAAAGAAGGACATTTTCTAGGGGTCGTCTAGGAAGTGCCAATATCAGCAATGTTGGAACCTCCACTCCGGCCCATTTCCAACACTGAGTCATATGATATGGCCCTTTTATTGCTCATGACATCATCACAGGGGGCTGGCTGTTTAGGCTCATTTCAATATCTGAAGGGGTGTCACAGTGCAGAGGGATCAGCCCTATTCTCATCCACATAAGGAAAGACTAGAAGCAATGGGATGAAACTGAAAGGGAGGCGACACAGATTAGATATTAGACAGTGAGGGTGATCAATGAGTGGAACAGGTTGCCACAGGAGGTGGGGAGTTCTCCTTCAATGAAAGTCTTCAGAGGCTGGACAAATATCTGTCTGGGATGATTTAGTGAATCCTGCACTGAGCAGGGGGTTGGACCCGATGACCCTGGAGGTCCCTTCCAACTCTATGGTTCTATAATAACTAAGCCAGCTCCCTTTTCTTTATCTACATCAGTCATGACAGAGAGGCTTAGTTAAGGAAATGAGCCACACAGCCAGCCCCTGCAATGACGTCATGAGCAATGGAAGAGCCATAACACGTGACCCGGTGTTGGAATCGGGCTTGTAGTGGAAGTTCTGACACTGATAGATCAGTTAAGCATTTCTTCTCCCTCAACAACTCCTTTTAGAGTAGATTCACTTGTGATGAAAAAATCTGCATAATTTCTGCATCAAAATGCAAATTTTGATGCGGATACAAAGCCAATTTCACCCTTTCAATAGAAGGTATCAAGTGTGCTGTGGATCTACACCAAAACTGGCACCATCGTCTGCTACATGTGAACATACCCTTAAAGGGTTGTCTGGGTTCTGTTCAACTATCCTCTGGATAGGTCATCAGTAGTTGATGGACGGGGGTGCGCCACTTGGCACCTATGTCCATCACCTGATTGTTTGGGTGTTGTCATCAGCAGATAGGGAGGAAGTAGGGGTGCTGGCTTCACCCAAATTGAATTCAATAGAAACATTGCATGGTTATTCCACTTCCTGCCCAGGATAGGATGTCAGTAATGGGAGCAGGAAGTGGAATAGCAGCACGGTGCTGCCATTGATTTCAATGGGAGTGAAGCCAGCACCCCCACTTCCTTCCCTGTCTGCTGATAATAATGCCCATGCGGATCAGCTGATGGACGGAGGTCCCGAGCGGCAGACCCACATCCATCAACTACTGAGGATAGATCATCAGCTGAAAAGAGCCCAGACAACCCCTTTAATGATCATTCATTGTGCACAATCATCCCATATACTAGAGTCCTATAAACACTTTTAGACCCATTAACATTGAGTCACAGCACTTACCCTGAAATAAATGGGTAGACCTACAATTGGAGCTAATGTTTGGGTCACCCGTCAAGTAGAATAAACTTTCCGACAGTTTGGGTTAGTTGTGTCATTTCACATCATATTTAGAGATCGGTCCCAGACAATAATATTACCTATAACTGCCCTGTTTGATCTTCTCCATTTCTCAGTCTTTCTAACAGCAATAATCAGACAGAAGGATGAAAAGGCTGATTTTCAAGGAATTAACATGATAAGCAAGTACATAAAATCAATCCCGATCCTTGTGAGGCCGTCTCTGATTGCTTTGAACTGTCAAAAATGGCAGAATCAAATGGAAAATGCTTGAGGTTACAGGAGTGATTTGTTGAAGAAGAGATCGCTGAAGCAATTGACACAGCTCTTGAGACAATAATTGGGTTATCAAAGAGAAAACAGTTGCAAGTACCACAGGGGTGAAGACTTATTTGCATTGAATTTTCATACAGCCAGGCACACCTAGACATAAGAGTATCCATTTTTTATATACTTGAAGATAAAAAGGACACGAAATTGCGCCATTATCTTTTCGCAAGTTTAGTTCTTAAAATATTACTTTTCATTAAACCAGTAAAACTTTCCGACCATTATATGGGCGCGCAATTTTTTTTTTTATTCTTTGATAAATAATTCATGAGCTCGATGGCAATTCTACCTTCACAGAGGATGTGCGAACTGTTGTCTTCCAAACTCCCACGAATGGCTCTCTGTTTAACTATTTATTACAGCTGGATAGCCGGATGGATACCATTGAACACCCCACATAACGGGAGGCACGGAGGCTTCATAAAGCATTGAGGAATGAATGCATGTATACGTTATATACCGACGGAGCAGAGCTGAGTTTGTCCTTTAGTACAACTCACTCTGATATCATGATGAGTGTTCTGCAGCTACAGTGAATCTCCTTCATTGCAAGTAAGGGATACACTAGAAGTAAGAAAAACTCGCTGGACACCTGAGGAAGAATCACAAGTAGCATTTTATTTCCATATGGTAATACTTCTCCTTTAGCCTTAAAGGGGTTGTCCCGCGCCGAAACGGTTTTTTTTTTTTTTCAACACCCCCCCCCCCCCGTTCAACGCGAGACAAACCCAATGCAGGGGTTAAAAAAGAACACCACACAGTGCTTACCTGAATCCCCGCGCTCCGGTGACTTCTTACTTACCGGTTGAAGATGGCCGCCGGGATCTTCTCCCTCCGTGGACCGCAGCTCTTCTGTGCGGTCCATTGCCGATTCCAGCCTCCTGATTGGCTGGAATCGGCACGTGACGGGGCGGAGCTACACGGAGCCCCATTGAGAAGATAAGAAGACCCGGACTGCGCAAGCACGTCTAATTTGGCCATTAGACGGCGAAAATTAGACGGCAACCATGGAGACGAGGACGCCAGCAACGGAACAGGTAAGTGAATAACTTTTGATAACTTCTGTATGGCTCATAATTAATGCACAATGTACATTACAAAGTGCATTAATATGGCCATACAGAAGTGTATACCCCCACTTGCTTTCGCGGGACAACCCCTTTAATGACCTTGGATACTCTCTGTGCATACTTTCTAGTAACGTCTAAAACACTGCAGTTGGCATTTTCCTCCATTCACCCTGCAAACGTCTGATGTGTTCTCCACTTTTTAAGGTGAATATAGAATACAGAAGGCATTGGTAGTGTTGCAAAGATGATACCGGCTGTAGCTGATCATGTAGTGCTGTACTGATGCATCATGGGATTGATGTAAAAGTGAAAGTGAAAGCAACGTCAAGATGGTATCTGATAAGCGTCAGACAGAAGGCTGCACTGCATGGAAGTGACTGCAATACACAGGAGACCTCCGATGTGACAGGCAATCAGGTGAGGGGGCAGGGATGGAAAACTGTGTTTTCACCACAATGGCCCCATAAGAATTTTTTCACCCACTGAACAATCTGTTTGCAACTAAGTGCCAAATGCAGCTCTGCAGATCTGTAAGTTGTTGTGGAATAGGCTATAGACCCTCGAGGGTGCTGACCTGTAAAGATAACCCTTTCCATAAGGCTTATGGATGTCATTGAGGTGGATTTTCCCTCTGGCCATCCCAGTAATTAAAACTTTCCATGGACAACCAGTTATCTGGATGACCACCATCTAATGCTTTCCTCTGCAGGACCTATAAGTGGCCACACGCAGCTTCCTTCAGCAGGAGAGCGGGGATCCCGAAGGTCTCCGAACAAACAGAAGAGCGCTCTTGCATGTGCAGCTCTTTTAATTTCAATGGGACTGCTGAAAATCGCCAAGTGCTCCTACTTGACCCTTCCGGTGGGCGTCCCAGCGGATGGAACCACAATGATGGGTAATTATCCCCTATAGATAAGAGATGACTTCGTTTCATGGAACAAACCCTTTAACCACTTAGTGACTCGGCCTATTTTGGGCTTAAAGTCACAACGATTTTTAGGGGATTTTTATCTCCACTTTTTAAAAGTCATAGCTTGCTTATTTTTCCATCGACCTGGCCATATTAGGACTTTTTTGCATGGCGAGCTGTAGATTTCATTGGTACTATTTTCTGGGTACATATAATGTATTCTATAACTTTTAATACATTTTTTGGAGGGCGGGGGTAAAACACGCCTCAATTCTGCCATTGGTTTTTAATTTTTTTTTTCACAGCGTTGGGGCTTATTTACACGAGCGTATATCAGTCGGGTTTTCACGGTCCCCCCATCCTGTCCACTCCCAATGCGAACCGCTTGGAGGGGAGGAGAGAGGCAGAGAGTCTGTGAGGGGGAGGGAAGAGGGGGACTACTCAGATGGAAGTGTATATCGTCCGGCTGTGAAAACCCGACCAATATACGCTCGTGTATATAAGCCCTTAACCATGCAGTATAAACTACATGATACATTTTTTCTGCAGGTCAGAGTGATTATGACAATACCAAAATAATAATTTGTTAGGTTTATACCACTTTTGCACAATAAGCCCCCCCTTCCCTTTTTTTTTCATCACTGCATTCAAATCCCATAACTTTTAAAAATCCTGCAGGGGAATCCGAGCCTGTGCCCGGCCAGTGACCCCGGCGTACCTGTCCGCATTCTTTATTGTCTGTGCTGTGAATGTGCCGGCCGGTGCACATGCACATTACAGATTATGCCCTGCTGTCGCTAGGCGATAACGCCGGTCCTGCGACCTTTCCGCAGTGATGATTGCAGAAGGGCCGCGGAGTGGACAGATTCCATTGACTTTAATGGAAGCCGTCCATACAGAATACGGCTCAAAATAGAGCATGCTGCAATTTTCCAACCGCGAGCAGGAATTCACAATTAATTTCCGATCGTGCGCAGTTAAAAATAGCAAGCTCCGGGCAGCATTTCCTGCGGAATCCGCCTGTGTGCAGGTGGCCTAACGGCTTATTCAGGCGAGCATGTTTATGTGAGTACATAGGTGCGCAAAAAACTGCACGTCTATTTAGAACCATTGTTTTCCTATGATGTGTTCACATGTCCGTGTTTTACAGGCGTGCAAACGTGTGCACCTGCAAAAGATAGGACATGCGTGTGCTGCATAGGTCCATGATGCATGTAAATATTCCCAGCGGGGAGTTCCCTTGTCACTGAACACTGTGACAGCACTGTCACAGTGTTCAGTAATGATGGCACTCCTAGCGGGGAGTTAAGAATCCCCTGCCACAGCTATCACAGCTATGACAGCTGTGGCAGAGGAAACGCAATGTTCTCCCATTGCTTTCAATGGGGCAGCCGCTGCTGCCGGCGGCCCCATTGAAAGTAATGGGATGCGGGCAACCAAGTCAGTGATTTTCGGGGAAAGGCTTTAAATATATTCCCTGAAAATCATCCCTAGCATCTGTAAAAAAATAAAATATATATATATATATACTCATCTCTCTGCTGCTGTCGGGGCTCAGGCGCATCTTCTCTGCTTGGTCCCCAGCACTGTACTGAATCTCTTTCAGCAGGCGGGGAATTAAAATAGCTGATCATTCAGCCAATCACAGGCAGCACTCAGCCACTCATTGAATTCAATGAATAGAACAAAAATAGAAGATGCTCTCTCCTCTGCTATAGCTGGTGATGGTGATACAGGCTCTCTCCTCTTCTGTAGATAGTGAAAATGATACAGACTCTACTCTCACATAGCTGGTGACAGTGATACAGGCTCTCTACCCTTCTGTGGTTGCTGACAGTGATACAGGCTCTCTGCTCTTCTGTGGTTGCTGACAGTGATACAGGCTCTCTGCTCTTCTATAGCTGATGACAATGATAGAAGCTCTCTCCTCTTCTATAGATGGTGACAATGATACAGACTCTCTCCTTTTCTATAGATGGTGACAGTGATACAGGCCCTCTCCTTTTCTATAGATGGTGACAATGTTACAGGCTCTATCCTCTTCTATAGCTGGTGACAGTGATACAGGCTCTCTCCTTTTCTATAGATGGTGACAGTGATACAGGCTCTCTACACTTCTATAGATGGTGACAGTGATACAGGCTCTCTCCTCTTCTATAGATGGTGACAGTGATACAGGCTCTCTCCTCTTCTATAGCTTGTGATAGTAATACAGGCTCTCTCCTCTTCTATAGCTGGTGACAGTGATACAGGCTCTCTCCTCTTCTATAGCTTGTGATAGTAATACAGGCTCTCTCCTCTTCTATAGCTGGTGACGGTGATACAAGCTCTCTCCTCGTCTATAGCTGGTGACGGTAATACAGGCTCTCTACTCTTCTATAGCTGGTAACAGTGATACAGGCTCTCTCCTCTTCTATAGCTGGTGACAGTGATACAGGCTCTCTCCTCTTCTATAGCTGGTGACAGTGATACAGGCTCTCTCCTCTTCTATAGCTGGTGACAATGATACAGGCTCTGTCCTCTTCTATAGCTAATGACAATGATACAAGCTCTCTCCTCTTCTATAGCTGGTGACGTAGATACAGGCTCTCTACTCTTCTACAGCTGGTGACAGTGATACAGGCTCTCACCTCTTCTATAGCTGGTGAAAGTGATACAGGCTCTCTACTCTTTTATAGCTGGTGACAATAATACAGGCTCTCACCTCTTCTATAGCTGGTGACAGTAATACAGGCTCTCTGCTCTTCTATAGCTGATGACAATGATGCAGGCTCTCTCCTCTTCTATAGCTGGTGAGAGTGATACAGGCTCTGTCTTCTTCTATAGACGGTGACAATGATACAGCCTCTGTCTTCTTCTATAGCTGGTGACAGTGATACAGGCTCTCTGCTCTTCTATAGCTGGTTACAGTGATACAGGCTCTCTGCTCTTCTATAGCTGGTGACAGTGATACAGGCTCTCTCCTCTACTATAGATGGTGACAGTGATACGTGCTCTCTCCCCTTCTATAGCTGGTGACAGTGATACAGGCTCTCTCCCCTTCTATAGCTGGTGACAGTGATACAGGCTCTCTGCTCTTCTATAGCTGGTTACAGTGATACAAGCTCTCTCCTCTTCTATAGCTGGTGACAGTGATACAGGCTCTCTGCTCTTCTATAGCTGGTGACAGTGATACAGGCTCTGTCCTCTTCTATAGCTGGTGACAGTGATACGTGCTCTCTCCCCTTCTATAGCTGGTGACAGTGATACAGGCTCTCTCCTCTTCTATAGCTGGTGACAGTGATACAGGCTCTCTACTCTTCTGGGGTTGCTGACAGTGATACAGGCTATATGCTCTCCTATAGCTGGTGACAGTAATACAGGATTTCCCCTCTTCTGTAGCTGATGACAGTGATACAGGCTCCCTGCTCTTCTAAAGGTGATGACAATGGTACAAGCTCTCTACTCTTCTATAGCCGGTGACAATAATACAGGCTGTCTCCTCTTCTATAGCTGGTAACAGTAATATAGGCTCTTTTCTCTTCTATAACTGGTGACAGTGATACAGGCTCTCTCCTCTTCTATAGCTGGTGACAGTGATACAGACTCTCTCCTCTTCTATAACTGGTGACAGTGATACAGGCTCTTTCATCTTATATAGCTGGTGACAGTGATACAGGCTGTTTCATCTTATATAGCTGGTGACAGTGATACAGGCTCTTTCATCTTATATAGCTGGTGACAGTGATACAGGCTCTATCCTCTTCTATAGCTGGTGACAATGATGCAGCCTCTCTCTTATCATATAGCTGGTGACAGTAATACAGGCTCTCTTCTCTTCTATAGCTGGTGACAATGATGCAGCCTCTCTCTTATCATATAGCTGGTGACAGTAATACAGGCTCTTTACTCTTCTGTGGTTGCTGACAGTGAAACAGACTCTCTACTCTTCTATAGCTGGTGAAAGAAAAACAGGCTCTCTCCTCTTCTATAGCTAGTGACAGTGATACTGGCTCTCTACTCTTCTACAGCTGGTGACAATAATACAGGCTCTCTCCTCTTCTATTGCTGATGACAGTGATACAGGCTCTCTCCTCTTCTATTGCTGATGACAGTGATATAGCCTCTCTCCTCTTTTCTCTCTTCTTCTATTGCTGATGACAGTGATACAGGCTCTCTCCTCTTCTATAGCCGCTGACAGTGATACAGTCTTTCTTCTCTTCTAGCTGGTGACAGTCATACAGTCTCTCTTCTCTTCTACCTGGTGACAGTGATACAGGCTCTCTACTCTTTTCTCTCCTCTTCTATAGCTGATGACAGCGATACAGGCTCTCTCATCTTTTCTATCCTCTCCTATAGCAGGTGACAGTGATACAGGCTCTCTCCTCTTTTCTCTACTATTCTATAGCTGGTGACAGTAATACAGGCTCTCTCCTCTTCTATGGCTGGTGACGGTGATACAGACTCTCTCCTTTCTCTCCTCTTCTATGGCTGGTGACAGTGATACAGGCACTCTTCTCTTTTCTCTCCTCTTCTATAGCTGATGACAGCGATACAGGCTCTCTCATCTTTTCTATCCTCTCATATAGCAGGTGACAGCGATACAAGCTCTCTCCTCTTTTCTCTACTATTCTATAGCTGATGACAGTGATACAGGCTCTCTCCTCTTTTCTCTACTCTTCTATAGCTGGTGACAGTGATACAGGCTCTCTCCTCTTTTCTCTCCTCTTCTATAGCTGGTGACAGCGATACAGGCTCTCTCCTCTTTTCTCTCCTCCTCTATAGCTGTTGACAGTGATACAGGCTCTCTCCTCTTTTCTCTACTCTTCTATAGCTGGTGACAGTAATACAGGCTCTCTCCTCCTCTATAGCTGTTGACAGTGATACAGGCTCTCTACTTTTCTATAGCTGGTGACAATGATACAGACTCTCTACTCTTCTATTGCTGGTGAAAGAAAAACAGGCTCTCTCCTCTTCTATAGCTGGTGACAGTGATACAGGCTCTCTCCTCTTCTATAGCTGGTGACAGTAATACAGGCTCTCTCCTATCATATGGCTGGTGACAGTAATACAGGCTGTTTATCCTTCTGTGGTTGCTGACAATGATAAAGACTCTCTACTCTTCTAGAGCTGGTGAAAGAAAAACAGGCTCTCTCCTCTTCTATAGCTAGTGACAGTGATACTGGCTCTCTACTCTTCTACAGCTGGTGACAATAATACAGGCTCTCCCCTCTTCTATAGATGGTGACAATAATACAAGCTCTCTCCTCTTCTATAGCTGGTGACAGTGATACAGGCTCTCTACTCTTCTATAGCTGGTGATAATAATACAGGCTCTCTCCTCTTCTATAGATGGTGACAATAATACAAGCTCTCTCCTCTTCTATAGCTGGTGACAGTGATACTGGCTCTCTACTCTTCTATAGCTGGTGACAATAATACAGGCTCTCTCCTTTTCTATAGCCGGTGGCAGTTATATAGGGTATCTTCTTCTATAGCTGGTGACAGTGATACAGGCTCTCTACTCTTCTACAGTTCTACAGCAGGTGACAATAACACAGACTGTCTCCTCTTCTAGAGCTGGTGAAAGAAAAGCAGGCTCTCTCCTCTTCTATAGCTAGTGACAGTGATACAGGCTCTCTCCTCTTCTATTGCTGATGACAGTGATATAGCCTCTCTCCTCTTTTCTCTCTTCTTCTATTGCTGATGACAGTGATACAGGCTCTCTCCTCTTCTATAGCCGCTGACAGTGATACAGTCTTTCTTCTCTTCTAGCTGGTGACAGTCATACAGTCTCTCTTCTCTTCTACCTGGTGACAGTGATACAGGCTCTCTACTCTTTTCTCTCCTCTTCTATAGCTGATGACAGCGATACAGGCTCTCTCATCTTTTCTATCCTCTCCTATAGCAGGTGACAGTGATACAGGCTCTCTCCTCTTTTCTCTACTATTCTATAGCTGGTGACAGTAATACAGGCTCTCTCCTCTTCTATGGCTGGTGACGGTGATACAGACTCTCTCCTCTTTTCTCTCCTCTTCTATGGCTGGTGACAGTGATACAGGCACTCTTCTCTTTTCTCTCCTCTTCTATAGCTGATGACAGTGATACAGGCTCTCTCATCTTTTCTATCCTCTCCTATAGCAGGTGACAGTGATACAGGCTCTCTCCTCTTTTCTCTACTATTCTATAGCTGGTGACAGTAATACAGGCTCTCTCCTCTTCTATGGCTGGTGACGGTGATACAGACTCTCTCCTCTTTTCTCTCCTCTTCTATGGCTGGTGACAGTGATACAGGCACTCTTCTCTTTTCTCTCCTCTTCTATAGCTGGTGACAGTAATACAGGCTCTCTCCTCTTCTATGGCTGGTGACGGTGATACAGACTCTCTCCTCTTTTCTCTCCTCTTCTATGGCTGGTGACAGTGATACAGGCACTCTTCTCTTTTCTCTACTATTCTATAGCTGATGACAGTGATACAGGCTCTCTCCTCTTTTCTCTACTATTCTATAGCTGATGACAGTGATACAGGCTCTCTCCTCTTTTCTCTACTCTTCTATAGCTGGTGACAGTGATACAGGCTCTCTCCTCTTTTCTCTCCTCTTCTATAGCTGGTGACAGCGATACAGGCTCTCTCCTCTTTTCTCTCCTCTTCTATAGCTGGTGACGGTGATACAGGCTCTCTCCTCTTTTCTCTACTCTTCTATAGCTGGTGACAGTAATACAGGCTCTCTCCTATCATATGGCTGGTGACAGTAATACAGGCTGTTTACCCTTCTGTGGTTGCTGACAATGATACAGACTCTCTACTCTTCTAGAGCTGGTGAAAGAAAAACAGGCTCTCTCCTCTTCTATAGCTAGTGACAGTGATACTGGCTCTCTACTCTTCTACAGCTAGTGACAATAATACAGGCTCCCTCCTCTTCTATTGCTGATGACAGTGATACCGGCTCTCTACTCTTCTATAGCTGGTGACAATAATACAGGCTCTCCCCTCTTCTATAGATGGTGACAATAATACAAGCTCTCTCCTCTTCTATAGCTGGTGACAGTGATACAGGCTCTCTACTCTTCTATAGCTGGTGATAATAATACAGGCTCTCTCCTCTTCTATAGATGGTGACAATAATACAAGCTCTCTCCTCTTCTATAGCTGGTGACAGTGATACTGGCTCTCTACTCTTCTATAGCTGGTGACAATAATACAGGCTCTCTCCTTTTCTATAGCCGGTGGCAGTTATATAGGGTATCTTCTTCTATAGCTGGTGACAGTGATACAGGCTCTCTACTCTTCTACAGTTCTACAGCTGGTGACAATAACACAGACTGTCTCCTCTTCTATAGCTGGTGACAGTGATACAGGCTTTCTACCCTTCTATAGCTGGTGACAGTTATACAGGCTCTTTCCTCTTCTATAGCCGGTGACAGTGATACAGTCTTTCTTCTCTTCTAGCTGGTGACAGTCATGCAGTCTTTCTTCTCTTCTAGCTGGTGACAGCGATACAGGCTCTCTCCTCTTTTCTCTACTCTTCTATAGCTGGTGACAGCGATACAGGCTCTCTCCTCTTTTCTCTACTCTTCTATAGCTGGTGACAGCGATACAGGCTCTCTCCTCTTTTCTAAACTCTTCTATAGCTGGTGACAGTGATACAGGCTCTCTCCTCTTTTCTCTACTCTTCTGTAGCTGGTGACAGTAATACAGGCTCTCTCTCCTCTTTTCTCTCCTCTTCGATAGCTGGTGACAGTGATACAGGCCCTCTTCTCTTTTCTCTCCTCTTCTATAGCTGGTGACAGTGATACAGGCCCTCTCCTCTTTTCTCTCCTCTTCTATAGCTGGTGACAGCGATACAGGTTTTCTCCTCTTTTCTCTCCTCTTCTATAGCTGGTGACAGTGATACAGACTCTCTCCTCTTCTATAGATAGTGACAGTGATACAGGCTCTCTCCTCCTCTATAGCTGGTGACAGTGATACAGACTCTCTCCTCTTCTATAGCCGGTGGCAGTGATACAGGCTCTATTCTTCTCTAGCTGGTGACAGTGATAGTGGCTCTCTACTCTTCTATAGCCGGTGAAAATAATACAGGCTGTCTCCTCTTCTATAGCTGGTGACAATAATACAGACTCTCTCCTCTTCTATTGCTGATGACAGTGATACAGGCTGTCCCCTCTTCTATAGCTGGTGACAGTGATACTGGCTCTCTACTCTTCTATAGCTGGTGACAATAATACAGGCTCTCTCCTTTTCCATAGCCGGTGGCAGTGATACAGGGTATCTTCTTCTATAGCTGGTGACAGTGATACAGGCTCTCTAGTCTTCTACAGTTCTACAGCTGGTGACAATAATACAGACTGTCTCCTCTTCTATAGCTGGTGACAGTGATACAGGCTTTCTACCCTCCTATAGCTGGTGACAGTGATACAGGCTCTCTCCTCTTCTATAGCTGGTGACAGGAATACAGGCTCTGTCCTCTTCTATAGCTGCTGACACTGATACAGGCTCACTCCTCTTCTATTGCTGATGACAGTGATACAGGCTTTCTCCTCTTTTCTCTCTTCTTCCATTGCTAATGACAGTGATACAGGCTCTCTCCTCTTTTCTCTCTTCTCCTATTGCTGATGACAGAGATACAGGCTCTTTCCTCTTCTATAGCCGGTGACAGTCATGCAGTCTTTCTTCTCTTCTAGCTGGTGACAGCGATACAGGCTCTCTCCTCTTTTCTCTACTCTTCTATAGCTGGTGACAGTGATACAGGCTCTCTCCTCTTTTTTCTACTCTTCTATAGCTGGTGACAGCGATACAGGCTCTCTCCTCTTCTATAGCCGGTGGCAGTGATACATTCTCTCCTCTTCTCTAGCTGGTGACAGTGATAAAGGCTCTCTCCTCTTCTATAGCTGGTGACAATAATACAAGCTCTCTCCTCTTCTATAGCTGGTGACAGCGATACAGGCTCTCTCCTCTTTTCTCTACTCTTCTATAGCTGGTGACAGTGATACAGGCTCTCTCCTCTTCTATGGCTGGTGACAGTGATACAGGCACTCTTCTCTTTTCTCTCCTCTTCTATAGCTGGTGACAGTGATACAGGCTCTCTCCTCTTTTCTCTCCTCTTCTATAGCTGGTGACAGCGATACAGGTTCTCTCTTCTTTTCTCTCCTCTTCTATAGCTGGTGACAGCGATAAGGGTTCTCTCCTCTTTTCTCTACTCTTCTATAGCTGGTGACAATAATACAGGCTCTCTCCTTCTCTATAGCTGGTGACAGTGATACAGACTCTCTCCTCTTCTATAGCCGGTGGCAGTGATACAGGCTCTCTCCTCTTCTATAGCTGGTGACAGTGATACAGACTTTCTCCTCTTCTATAGCCGGTGGCAGTGATACGGGCTCTCTTCTTCTCTAGCTGGTGACAGTGATAGTGGCTCTCTACTCTTCTATAGCCAGTGACAATAATACAGGCTCTCTCCTCTTCTATAGCTGGTGACAGTGATACAGGCTCTCTACTCTTCTATAGCTGGTGACAGTGATACAGGCTCTCTCCTCTTCTATAGCTGGTGACAGTAATACAGGCTCTCTCCTCTCTTCTCTCCTCTTCTATAGCTGGTGACAGTGATACAGGCTCTCTCCTCTTCTATTGCTGATGACAGTGGTACAGGCTCTCTCCTCTTTTCTCGCTTCTTCTATTGCTGATGACAGTGATACAGGCTCTCTCCTCTTCTATCGCTGGTGACAGTGATACAGTCTTTCTTCTCTTCTAGCTGGTGACAGGCATGCTGTCTTTCTTCTCTTCTAGCTGGTGACAGTGAAACAGGCTCTCTCCTCTTCTATTGCTGATGATAGTGATACAGGCTCTCTCCTCTTTTCTCTGCTCTTCTATAGCTGGTGACAGTGATACAGGCCCTCTCCTCTTTTCTCTCCTCTTCTATAGCTGGTGACAGTGATACAGGCACTCTCCTTTTTTCTCTCCTCTTCTATAGCTGGTGACAGTGATACAGGCCCTCTCCTCTTTTATCTCCTCTTCTATAGCTGATGACAGTGATACAGGCTCTCTCCTCTTTTCTCTACTCTTCTATAGCTGGTGACAGCGATACAGGCTCTCTACTCTTTTTTCTACTCTTCTATAGCTGGTGACAATAATACAGATTCTCTCCTCCTCTATAGCTGGTGACAGTGATACAGACTCTCGCCTCTTCTATAGCCGGTGGCAGTGATACAGGCTCTCTTCTTCTATAGCTGGTGACAGTGATAGTGGCTCTCTACTCTTCTATAGCTGGTGACAATAATACAGATTCTCTCCTCCTCTATAGCTGGTGAAAGTGATACAGACTCTTTCCTCTTCTATAGCGGGTGGCAGTGATACAGGCTCTCTTCTTCTATAGCTGGTGACAGTGATACAGGCTCTCTCCTCTTCTATAGCTGGTGACAGTAATATAGGCTCCCTCCTCTTCTATAGCTGGTGACAGTTATACAGGCTCTCTCCTCTTCTATTGCTGATGATAGTGATACAGGCTCTCTCCTCTTTTCTCTCTTCTCCTATTGCTGATGACAGTGATACAGGCTCTCTCCTCTTTTCTCTCTTCTCCTATTGCTGATGACAGTGACACAGGCTCTCTCCTCTTTTCTCTCTTCTTCTATTGTTGATGACATTGATACAGGCTCTCTCCTCTTCTATAGCCGGTGACACTGATACAGTCTTTCTTCTCTTCTAGCTTGTGACAGTCATGCAGTCTTTCTTCTCTTCTAGCTGGTGACAGCGATACAGGCTCTCTCCTCTTCTATTGCTGATGACAGTGATACAGGCTCTCTCCTCTTCTATCGCTGGTGACAGTGATACAGTCTTTCTTCTCTTCTAGCTGGTGACAGGCATGCTGTCTTTCTTCTCTTCTAGCTGGTGACAGTGAAACAGGCTCTCTCCTCTTCTATTGCTGATGATAGTGATACAGGCTCTCTCCTCTTTTCTCTGCTCTTCTATAGCTGGTGACAGTGATACAGGCCCTCTCCTCTTTTCTCTCCTCTTCTATAGCTGGTGACAGTGATACAGGCACTCTCCTTTTTTCTCTCCTCTTCTATAGCTGGTGACAGTGATACAGGCCCTCTCCTCTTTTATCTCCTCTTCTATAGCTGATGACAGTGATACAGGCTCTCTCCTCTTTTCTCTACTCTTCTATAGCTGGTGACAGCGATACAGGCTCTCTACTCTTTTTTCTACTCTTCTATAGCTGGTGACAATAATACAGATTCTCTCCTCCTCTATAGCTGGTGACAGTGATACAGACTCTCTCCTCTTCTATAGCCGGTGGCAGTGATACAGGCTCTCTTCTTCTATAGCTGGTGACAGTGATAGTGGCTCTCTACTCTTCTATAGCTGGTGACAATAATACAGATTCTCTCCTCCTCTATAGCTGGTGAAAGTGATACAGACTCTTTCCTCTTCTATAGCGGGTGGCAGTGATACAGGCTCTCTTCTTCTATAGCTGGTGACAGTGATACAGGCTCTCTCCTCTTCTATAGCTGGTGACAGTAATATAGGCTCCCTCCTCTTCTATAGCTGGTGACAGTTATACAGGCTCTCTCCTCTTCTATTGCTGATGATAGTGATACAGGCTCTCTCCTCTTTTCTCTCTTCTCCTATTGCTGATGACAGTGATACAGGCTCTCTCCTCTTTTCTCTCTTCTCCTATTGCTGATGACAGTGACACATGCTCTCTCCTCTTTTCTCTCTTCTTCTATTGTTGATGACATTGATACAGGCTCTCTCCTCTTCTATAGCCGGTGACACTGATACAGTCTTTCTTCTCTTCTAGCTTGTGACAGTCATGCAGTCTTTCTTCTCTTCTAGCTGGTGACAGCGATACAGGCTCTCTCCTCTTCTATAGCTGGTGACAGTGATACAAGCTCTCTCCTCTTCTATAGCTGGTGACAGTGATACAGGCTCTCTCCTCTTCTATAGCTGGTGACAGTGATACAGGCTCTCTCCTCTTCTATAGCTGGTGACAGTGATACAGGCTCTCTCCTCTTCTATAGCTGGTGACAGCGATACAGGCTCTCTCCTCTTCTATAGCTGGTGACAGTGATACAAGCTCTCTCCTCTTCTATAGCTGGTGACAGCGATACAGGCTCTCTCCTCTTCTATAGCTGGTGACAGTGATACAAGCTCTCTCCTCTTCTATAGCTGGTGACAGTGATACAGGCTCTCTCCTCTTTTCTCTACTCTTCTATAGCTGGTGACAGTGATACAGGCCCTCTCCTCTTTTCTCTCCTCTTCTATAGCTGGTGACAGTGATACAGGCCCTCTGCTTTTTTCTCTCCTCTTCTATAGCTGGTGACAGTGATACAGGCCCTCTCCTCTTTTATCTCCTCTTCTATAGCTGGTGACAGTGATACAGGCTCTCTCCTCTTTTCTCTACTCTTCTATAGCTGGTGACAGCGATACAGGCTCTCTCCTCTTTTCTCTACTCTTCTATAGCTGGTGACGGTGATACAGGCTCTCTCCTCTTCTATAGCTGGTGACAGTGATACAAGCTCTCTCCTCTTCTATAGCTGGTGACAGTGATACAGGCTCTCTCCTCTTTTCTCTACTCTTCTATAGCTGGTGACAGTGATACAGGCCCTCTCCTCTTTTCTCTCCTCTTCTATAGCTGGTGACAGTGATACAGGCCCTCTGCTTTTTTCTCTCCTCTTCTATAGCTGGTGACAGTGATACAGGCCCTCTCCTCTTTTATCTCCTCTTCTATAGCTGGTGACAGCGATACAGGCTCTCTCCTCTTTTCTCTACTCTTCTATAGCTGGTGACAGCGATACAGGCTCTCTACTCTTTTTTCTACTCTTCTATAGCTGGTGACAATAATACAGATTCTCTCCTCCTCTATAGCTGGTGACAGTGATACAGGCCCTCTCCTCTTCTATAGCCGGTGGCAGTGATACAGGCTCTCTTCTTCTATAGCTGGTGACAGTGATAGTGGCTCTCTACTCTTCTATAGCTGGTGACAATAATACAGATTCTCTCCTCCTCTATAGCTGGTGACAGTGATACAGACTCTCTCCTTTTCTATAGCCGGTGGCAGTGATACAGGCTCTCTTCTTCTATAGCTGGTGACAGTGATAGTGTCTCTCTAATCTTCTATAGCTGGTGACAATAATACAGGCTGTTTCCTCTTCTATAGCTGGTGACAGTGATACAGGTTCTCTCCTCCTCTGTAGCTGGTGACAGTGATACAGGCTTTCTCCTCTTCTATAGCTGGTGACAGTGATACAGGCTCTCTCCTCTTCTATTGCTGATGACAGTGATACAGGCTCTCTCCTCTTTTCTCTCTTCTTCTATTGCTGATGACAGTGATACAGGCTTTCTCCTCTTTTATAGCCGGTGACAGTGATACAGTCTTTCTTCTCTTCTAGCTTGTGACAGTCATGCAGTCTTTCTTCTCTTCTAGCTGGTGACAGCGATACAGACTCTCTCTCCTCTTTTCTCTCCTCTTCTATAGCTGGTGACAATGATAGTGGCTCTCTACTCTTCTATAGCCGGTGACAATAATACATAGTGTCTCCTCTTCTATAGCTGGTGACAGTGATACAGGCTCTCTCCTCTTCTATTGCTGATGACAGTGATACAGGCTCTCTCCTCTTTTCTCTCTACTACTATTGCTGATGACAGTGATACAGGCTCTCTCCTCTTCTATAGCCGGTGACAGTGATACAGGCTCTCTCCTCTTCTATAGCCGGTGACAGTGATACAGTCTTTCTTCTCTTCTAGCTTGTGACAGTCATACAGTCTCTCTTCTCTTCTAGCTTGTGACAGTCATGCAGTCCTTCTCTTCTAGCTGGTGACAGCGATACAGGCTCTCTCCTCTTCTATAGCTGGTGACAGTGATACAGGCTCTCTCCTCTTTTCTCTCCTCTTCTATAGCTGGTGACAGTGATACAGGCTCTCTCCTCTTTTCTCTCCTCTTCTATAGCTGGTGACAGTGATACAGGCTCTCTACTCTTTTATGGCTGGTGACGGTGATACAGACTCTCTCCTCTTCTATAGCTGGTGACAGTAATACAGGCTCTCTACTCTTCTATAGCAGGTGACAGCGATACAGGCTCTCTCCTCTTCTATAGCTGGTGACAGTGATACAGGCTCTCTCCTCTTTTCTCTCCTCTTCTATAGCTGGTGACAGTGATACAGGCTCTCTCCTCTATTCTCTCCTCTTCTATAGCTGGTGACAGTAATACAGGCTCTCTCCTCTTCTATAGTTAGAGACAGTCTTACAGGCTGTCTACTATTCTGACGCTTGTGACAGTGATACAGGCTTTCTACTCTTCTATATCGGGTTACAGTGATACAGGCTCTCTCTTCTACTATTTGCTGGTGACAGTGATACAGGCTCTCTCCTCTTCTATAGCTGGTGACAGTGATACAGGCTCTCTCCTCTTCTATAGCTGGTGACAGTGATATAGGCTCTCTTTATATCATTTTATCTTGACGGCACCGGAAGCTAGGGGTTTGACAGGAGGAATGCCCCTGTCACTCCCCCAGCTCCCGATTGGGTCAAGCCTTGAAGGTCCTAGCAGCATGGGGATTTAGTTAATACTGGGATGGCGGCTTTGACTTAGGGCTTGTTTCAGTATTAACCCCAACACTAAAAGGAATCCTCACCCTAACCCTCAATATCAGCCACACTGTGACCCAGCACTGTCCTTGGAGTGTTATAGCAGTGTCCCCGCTCCCCTCCAGGCTCCCCATCTCCTTCCTTCCCTCTTCCTTCCTTCCTTCCCTCTCCCTCCCTCTTTGACTCACTGTCATGCAGTGGTGTACTGTGGCCGTCACAGGTCCCCCGCTCCATCAGTGTGCACAGCTGCTGGCCAGTTCAGGGAGGGCAGCAGGGAAAAAGACGCTTTGCTGCCCCCACTCCCTCTGTGTCAGCCGCCAGGGAAGGCGGTCTGCTGCCAGCGCTCCCTCACAGTCTGCAGATGCAGGCAGCCTGCTGGAGAAGGCACTCTGCCAGCACCGCTCCCTCACTGTCCGTCGCAGGTGGGCACTGAAGGTAGTAGGCCGATGCAGAAGAAGGCAGTGTTCCGCTGGTGAAGCCGCTGGAGCCGCGGGTAAGCCTCCTTTACTGAGTGTGTTTCGCTGGAGCGCCGGGTAATGCTCCTTTAATGATTGCCAGGACTTGAGAGGGGGGCGTGGCCGGCCTGTCAAACAGCTTGTATCTTGTCACCACCCACACTTCCAGTGGCGACAAGAAACAAGAATACCGGCTCTCTCCTCCTTTACAGCTGGTGATGGTGATACAGACTCTCTTCTCTTCTATAGCTGGTGACAGTGATACAGGTGGAATATTTTTTCATTCCTCCATCCAAAAGATGACCGGCGAGGTTTCGGCTTCCACCGAAGCCTTTTTCAAGGGCTTGAAAAAGGCTTTGGTGGAAGCCCAAACGTCGCCGGTCATCTTTTGGATGGAGGAATAAAAAGATATTCTGATTTTTCAAAATCATCAGCTGCTGCCTGGTCACTTTTTACTCTCAAACTACCTTGGTCTTAGATCCGGACCATACCGGGCTCCTGCAACTTCTCTCCTCACTGTATGCTACAGTTACATTGGGGGAACCAGAGTGTTTTTTGAATCCCCGATGTGAGTGCTGCAGTTGTGATTTCTTTTCTCAATGATACAGGTGGAGCTATCCTGCAGCTCATGAATATCCAGGACTACTTTAAGTAGTCCTCCATGAATTTGCTGCTACTGATAAACTGCAAGTTTCTCCTAAACTACTGCACAGATCCGCACCGCAGACATATCACTGTGATCACTGTGCCTGTCACCAGCTTGTGCTGCCATCAGAAAGGGGTGTAGAAAGATGGTGACAAAAAGTGTCTATAAGATTTTAATATGCGGTATACTGTATATCACATAACATACTCTGTTCTTCACCTATGGGAACATCAGAGTACAGCGTGCGCCTCGCCTGCCAAGAGAAAAAAATCTCTTTTAGCTTAGGATAGGCCATGAATCCATGTCTGGTGGGGATCCAAGGGTTTAGGTGCTATGGCACTCTTCCATGCATGTGGGGCTTACAGTTTCTCCCCAGCCCATGCCACGGTGCCCGAATAAGCATTGGAAGGGCCCGGCGCTCACTGCTGATCAGTAGACGGTCAAACCCCCATGACTTACATATTGACCGTCTATTCTAAGGATATTCTTCCCTGTACGGAGATTCTCCCCGTGACCCCGGAGCATAAAACCACCTGACAAGTTTTCTGTGGATCAGTTTCAGTGTGAATCCACATTAGGGGATGTTTATATGCTGTGTTGTCTGCAATGGATAATCCGCGCAAAGTCCTATCAAAACCAAAACGGAAAACATGTCAAACTACAACACAAAGTACAACACAAAGTACAACACAAAGTACAACACAAAGTACAACATAAAGTACATGCCATCAGTGCGGATTGTGATGCAGATCCACAGCAGTTCTCACCCGTTCAATTAGATTTTACTGCAAACTGCGGGGGATTTTCTTGTGTAACAGTGTGGAGAGTATACCGAGAATAGCGCGATTGAGGGAAACATCCAGCAAAAAGGGATCCTGTGGACGGAAACAACTCATCCCTGAAAGGGGTCGGAGGAGGATGTCAGGAATCGTTCTGACCACCAGGCTGCGCAGTCAGCTGAATACAACACTGGATCTTCAACAACTCGCCGTTCCTCCACACGATTGATATAACGGCAGACAGTTCCAGCGCCATTGTATCTAAGAGAAACAGAAAGATGAGACTCCCGCGGGCAAAAGAGCGCAAAACGTGTATCACTGAGCAGCAGAGAAACATCAACTGGTCAGATGAATCCAGATTCCTGTTGCCCCGTGCTGATGGGAGCTCAGAATTTGGCACAAGCAGCATGAATCGCTGACCCCTTCCTGTCAGCTGGTCAGAACATGTCAGCACCGCCATCTAATCTGCAGCAACTACAAGAAGCTTCCTGTCCGCAGGGGCCGATATTCCTGCAGAGCGATTCCATCACCGAGTGGTGTCTACATTATAACGAACTTCTGCGGATCTGAAGGCCAATGGAGCCCAACGCTACTAGATGGGGGGGTAATAAAGAGGCATTGCATGTAAGATACATGAACCCATGTGACACACAATATTTATTTCACCGACACAGCAGGAATTAAAAAGAAATAACGATGGCGCCCGGCTCCTCAGTATTTACCCAACGTAAGGAGAGAACAAGGACGGAGCGGAGAGACGGCACATAACTATAATTAATGATGCCAGGAATATTCGCTGTCTGCTCCACAACGACTTTTGTCACAATCGGTTATATATATATATTTTTTTTATTCCTGATAACAAATGTTAGCAGAAGAGCAGCAGGTTATGTATATACGCCGCGCCCATAATTCAGACGCTACCGATGCTTTTGGTTGAGGAGTGTTAGGGGAGTAATTAAATTTGCCTATTAGGATTGAAGATCCAACATTAAATCTCAGCGTCCTGCCGTGACATACAGAAGTGCTAACAATAGCTGAAATAAAGGTTACGCCGAAGCGAACGGCTCACTTCCTGCGAATTACAGCATGAAGTAAAACATAATAATACAGGTGGAGGACGGCGCTGAACTAAATAGCAGATTGCGGCGCAGCATTACTCACCTCTTGGAGGGGATGAGGCTTCGCCACTAGCAATCAGCATGTCTGCTTCATGTCAGGGTGAAATGGAGAGGAAAGCTACATACAGATTAACATACCAAGTGTTTACAGATACCAGGAAACATACGCCGAAACCTACACACCATCTCAAGGGGGTAATCTGATCAGAGGAAGGGAAAACAAGCCCTCTTCACTTTGGCTCTTGCACTTGGCCCCTACGCTCCACTTAGAATTACAGATCCGTTTGTCAGAGCGGTTCTCGGAGGTCCTCACTCATTGCAACATTTTACAGGATGTCTAACAAGGGTGGAAACACCCATATAGAATGGAAATAGTGTGACAGACGGTGATGCAATTTTGCATATAAGCTTTGGGGGAAGGAGAAATCTGTTGGGCCATATTACCAACATGACGGCCATTTTGAATGCCACCATCTTGGATTCAATTTTTCCGGTGGGAAGGTAGGTGTGTGGTATATCAAACTGGTGGAGAATTTCCCCAAAAAATAATGGTGGGCCTCATTTTACCATAACTTCATTCATTCTCATGTTAACACTGTGATTTTTCTTCATGACAGGCGATGTGAATGTTGGCATTATCTCAAGCAGAACCTGTTGAGATCATCCTTATGTCAGGTGAATGAAGTCCACGTATCATCATAGATTTCAATCAACACCACCCGACTAGACCTCCTGTTACTCACAGTGTAGTTGCCAAATATTAGATTAGTATATGGTGACTGCACTATTTAGAGGCACTGCTATACATAGAGCTGAGCTGCCTCATCTGGGCTGGGGTTATGCAGGCCATACACCTAAAGGGATGTGTTATAAGAAAATGACAGGTCTTTATTGTAAACATATATATGGCTACAGAGCACACACTATAGGCAAGGCATTTCCTACTCTCTACTGCTCACTTATCAGCTTTGCTGTGTAGGCCAGGAAAAGGTCAGCAGAGTCATTTCATGATCAATGTAGGCCAGGGATATAATGACAGATCTATTGTACTGCTGGTGCAGGATGCTAGAAGTGGCCACAAACATTCCATGAATTGTGACTTAACCTGCCGACTGCAGTGGGATTGGATGACCATTGCTGTGTACAGGGGTGTCCCAGTTCTGCTATGACGACAAATATGAAGAAAAAGATGGATCAGGCAGCTGGATTTCAGCATATCCAATCCTTTCATTTTTAAAAAAGCTAAGAGATGTTGCAGCTGGTGGCAGCAGCTTCTTTCACCCACTGGGTGGGAAACACATGTACATTTGGCCGAGCCCAGTCTGTATCTGTATGGGGGAGTCAAAAGGAATAGCCAAAGATTTGCTTAATTGACAGCTATCTGATGTGTGTAAGAGGGGTGAGCAGTGCTTTGCCGCACTCTTACGGATTACAGTGGCTCTGCCGCGATGTACTGAGCTCCGGACGAGGTCCCATCTGTTGCTTCCATCAGCCATTCTGTGGCATCTAGGACTGATCTACAATACTGTAGACTGCAATATCAGCTTTAACCAGAAGTTGGAGCTCCAATACAACCAAAGGCTCTCACTAATAAAGTGACTAGAGCAATTGGACTATTTGGAGAGTTTTCTAGAAGGAGTTCTGATTGGTTGTGAGACCCGATGTGACTCAGTGGGGAAGGGCCAGCAGCCATTTTGGCGTTCTACGAAACGGTTAAGTATTAGGAATAGTAATGATGTGCTTTGTAACATGTATGTACCAGGGTGGCCAGGCACTGCACAGAGGAGCTACACACAAAGGAGAGGTATAGTAGATGAAAGTGATGACATAAACATGACCTCCGGTTAAAGTATTATTTCAGTGTAGAACAGGTAATGAGTGATAAGTAATTAGCTAATGTCTCTTCAAGAGTTTAAGCCATGACTTATTATGAAGAAACGTCCAAGTAGACGTACCCTCCAATGGAGTGAAACATCACTTATATTGTGCAAGTTTAGTAAAGTTGGTTTTATAAAAATAAAGATGCTGCCTCCGCCTGTCACGACCCCGCCATAGTACCACCACCTACCTGTTACATGTTCATGGGCAGCCTAACGCTATACTGCCCCCTGGTGCTTCCTTATCTCTAGTGAAGCGCCTGAGCGAGACGCACCAAACTGGGGGAGACCACGGGGATTGCAAGATGAATGTCACAGGCGGCTCTGCAATCTCTCCCGGCAATGGCGGAAAACGTGTCCCACTCGGTCGCAGCACAGTAGCACAAATAATAGATATTTTTATTATATTGAATGGTGGTTTGTCACGTAGCACCAGCATTTCACCTAGGACTGTAAGAGTCAATGGCGGGAAATAACTTGACAAGAGTCCTGGTAGCTTTTGAATAGTAAACTGGAAGTGCACAGTTTTACTGAAGCTTTCAGTTGGCAACAAAGTCCAATGGCAGTCTTGCAGAAGTTTAGCTGAGCACTGGATTTTGCAGTAAACAACACGGTGCAATACAGTTGAACCTGAATAAACACTGTTTTCTCTTCAACGCTCTCTCTATCTAGAGGTGACACAGGCCTAATTATCTGATGGGCTTACTGGAAGTTGTTGATGCAGTTATTGGAGTTAAGGTTTTAAGTGGACCTTTGACTGTCCCTGGCTTTGACTTCACCGGGTTGTGTGTAACTCGCTGTTTTAGCAGAATAGACCCCAGCTTCTCTCCTCCTCACTGCTGGCAGACTAGGGAACTGATGAATCCTAGCTTGCGTGTTGTAGCAGCTCGCTCTGCTGACCTCCTCCTACACTTCCTCCTCCAACTCTCTAAGCAGACTCCCCCTGACTCCACCTTCACTTCCTGTCTTGTTCCCGCACTTTCTCTCCTCTCCCCCTCAGCATACTGGCTCCCTATACAGTTTCCCACTCTGAGCTCTCACCACACCCTTTGACCAATCAGTGAGGGCATGACATACAGCCAATAAGCAGCCAGCTGTTGCCAAGCTTTTAAGCTTAAAAAGAAGGGGGAAACAAGGCTTCTCCGATGTATGGCAGTTTCTATGTCTCCTGGAAGCGCATAGCAAAGAGTTACAGGACTATGAATATGTTTCTATTCTGGAGGACACTCTGGGCCACTACATTAGGACTGGGCTCCATCACTTTCTGGAAAATCTATTAAGCCAAGTTCAAACATTCGAGAGCCTGTCAGGATTCTGATCCAGATTCTGAGCCTAAATCCCACTCTTCCTCAGTACTTGATGGGGATGCACATCTCTGACAGCGCTGAAAGAACCTTATCTAAGATACACCATCAGGGACGTGTATCCCCATCAAGTACCGAGGAAGAGATTCACATACATCGAAATGCATTTACATGCTGGCTCTCGTCAATAAAGTATGATTTCTTTTGGCAAAAACATATATGACAGCCATCTTTGTCTGAAGGTTGTGCCATACTCAATCCATATAGCTACCGTGTTTCCCCGAAAATAAGGCACCCCCTGAAAATAAGACCCCCCCCCCCCCCCCGAAATTTGCAGAAGTCCCAAATATAAGGCACCCCCCAATAGTAAGGCATAGTAATGTGTGCAGGCAAGTCAAGAGGCCTGTCCCCTGCTGACAGATGTATATGGTAGGTAGATCTGCAGACAGTCTGCTGTTATCCTGTCCCTGCTGTGCTGTACGAGTGTGCTGTTGTGAGCTCCCCTTGCTGGCTGGAAAAGTCCATACTGTACATTCTGTTCCTGCTGTACATGTCTGCTGTGATGAGCTCCCCCTGGTGGCTGAAAGCTGCAATACCATCCCTGCTTACAAGTGGTACAGGAACTTCTGTCTGCAGACAGGTACGTTACTTTACAGCCCTTATTTTTTTATGGCTCTGTGTGAGTCAGGCACCCTGTGTGATTCTTAAGGCTGGGTTCTCACAGAGCGTATTTCCAGCGGAAATCTCGCAGTTTGGCCACAGCGATAAACAGCGAGATTTCCGCCGGGAAAGCGCTGCTTCAAAACCCACGGCACTTAGCCGCTTGTTTTGAAGCGACCTGGCTGCACGCTTTTCCGTTTCTGTGGCCGATGAATCCTCACCACAACACCGGCTTCTCCCAGATTTGCCGTGACAGATTTGCTGTCCCATGTGGACGAGATTTCTGAGAAATTTCATACAGAAAGCTGGCCAATTGAAGGATTAGCGGCCACAGGCGGATTAGCTGTGGCAAAATAAGACACCCCCTGAAAATAAGACGTAGCGCATATTTGGGAGCAAAAATTAATATAAGACACGTCTTATTTTCGGGGAAACAGGGTAGCAGCACACCAATTCCAAGAAAAACACTTGCTGAGACCCTTGTATCCTTCTGCCAAACGGCACTCAGAAGTCAGAACCCATACTTCTGTGTAGATAACCCAGTCAAGTCAAGAAAGAAGAGCGGCAGCAGATATGGTGCAAACAGTTTAAAAGTCCATGTTATTCCTCCATGTTAAAATCAGCAGCGACGTTTCCACTTTGCCAGTCTTCATCAAGCTCCATAAAGTCGAAACGTCGCTGCTGATTTTAACATGGAGGAATAACATGGACTTTTAAATTGTTTGCACCATATCTGCTGCCGCTCTTCTTCCTTGATTACTGGTCTTGTGCCATATTCAGCCCTCCAAAAAGTTTTTTTCTTCTTTGCCCAGTATATATAAGTCGGCTGGTATGGCCTTAGTTAGTTATTTCTTTCTCTCTGAAGCTCCCGGCCTCTTTCTCGTCAGATGGTCATGTAATCTCAATTCTGACCAGCTCGGATCTGCTTGGGGTTATGGATTCAGTTTCTAGTTAGTTTCTCAGTCTGTGTGATGCGATTACATGTATCTTACACAGAAACTGCCCAGAGGGGGACACAGACACCTCTATCACAGTTACTGATGATGATCACACAGGTGTAATAGAGGAGATCACAGCTCATCCTTTCAACTGGTCTGTAGTTTATTTGGGTGAGTATAGAAGGTAATGATATTTAAACCGTCTGTGCAGCAGGTAGAATGGTATAACCCTAGCTAATGCTGGGCTCATTGCATCATGGGATAGATGTAAAACTGAAAGTAAAGAAATCTAAGGGCTCATGCCCACGGCCGTATGCGTAAAAAGCCACATGTGGGCTGCATATGGTACTGTGCATGCTCGCCAATCAGACATCACGGACATGCGCAGTGTGATTCTTTTTCTTAATTCACCGCTCTGTTCTGAGTGGGGATGCATATAGAAATGCTACCCATATGCAATGTATGGCATATGGACAGCGTATCATACGCAGCCTATAGTAGGGTATATGGCTCACACTGTGTACAAACGCAGAGAAATAGAGGATGCTGGGATTTATTTCTCTTGCATATGGATACGAAGTGTCTACTCACACATGGGCATGGAACAGTGAAAACCTATTGACTGTCATCGCCTCTATTCATGCATGCGTGCGCCATAAATATACGACACTTGGTCCTGGGCTTTTACGGCACGAGATTGAAGCTCCTGTTCATGCAATCGATTTTAAAATAAAGAATCATAAATGTAAAAAAAGTGTAACATTTTGTACACAAAAAAACTGAAATAATTCTCAGTGAAAAAAGCTATTTAGAAATAGCCATATTTGTCACGGAAAAAAAGCAAAAATAATTTTGGAAGTCCAAAAAACAACAGCGTCATAAAACCACCAGATGGCTGAAATGGCTTTTACTAAAAAGTGTCTGGTCTTTTAGGACTGAAACGCCACGGTCTTTACGGGGTTAAACAGGGACTAAGGACAGCTGCAATAGGAAAAATAATGAACGCCCCCTCGGCACTGCCGTATGAACAGGGCAAGGGGGGGGGGGGGGCAGCCTCCAATAAAGACATTACTGAAAACAAATATCTACAACATTTATGAAACATTTGGGAGCCATTTCCCCCTCAGATCTAAGTGAAGCGTGTGTCTGCGTTCCTCGGGAGGGACAACATGGCTCCTTAGGGAGAGCACCAAGAAGGTGAGTGAGGAGACTTATAAAGCCATCACTTCTCCTCTGGGTAATATGCCCGAGGAGCATGCATGGCCTTAGAAGTCTCCTTATTCACCTTCTTGGTACTCTCCCTAAGGAGCGATGTGGCCGCTCCCGACCCACATCACAGGACTCTCACTAGCCAAGCCAGGATCCTACCACACACTGATGAGGGGCAAACACCCCGAAACAGCTGTCTGTGGATGGATTCTGGCTTGGTTTTCAATTCCCAATCATTGCTCTACAGGTCTGTATAAAGGGTCAGACATTGATTTGAAGGAATGCTGCCATCCAATAGGTGGCGCTGCAGAGGTATTGTTTCATCTCCCTTATCAGCATTCCTGTAACATCTTCCTGTCCAGGAGCTGGCGGAAGCTTCCATTATAATTTACACAAAATTTTTGCAACTGTAATGGGCTATGCATGAACAGGCCCCCCTAATGTAGGCTCCACCCACCTTTTCAAAATGCGGGGGTCCCAGTGTAAAACTCCTGAAAGTTACAATTTTGGTGCATACTTTTTGTATGCCATAAAATATAATAAAATATAAGCATAATAAGTGTGCGCCTAGTTGTGCCCTTTTTGGGGGGTTGATCAATTTAAACAAATTTACTATTAAAGATGAACAGATGTTACGCCTCCACTTTACAAAAGTGTCTTAAAAAAGGGGGCGGGGCTCGCTACTTGGCATGGATGTAGAGACATTTGTGAAATGGGATTTTTTTTTTTTTTTTTTGTTGCTAAATTTGTTACATTATTATTTGAGTAGTGGGGGGAACAAAGGAACTCCACATCTCTAGACATGTTTAACCCCTTAAAGACATGACCCCCTTTTTTTCCATTTTCGTTTTTTCTCCCCCCCTTTAAAAAATCATAGCTCTTTTATTTATCCATCAACGTCGCTGTTTGAGGGCTTGTTTTTTGCGGGATGAGTTGTGTTTTTAAATGGTGCTATTTAATATACCTTAGGGTGAACACCCACTGGTGTTTTTCTTTCTCCACTGCGCTGCAAGAGTAAAGGTAAAGTCTTGCAGCGCAGTGCGAGAAAAAAAACGGCATCACACCGGGATATCGCCAGTCTTTTCAATGGGGCCATCGGCAGCAGCGCTAGCCCCATTGAAAAGAGATGGAGAATGCCGCGGACTTCTGCCACAGCTGTCACAGATGTCCGCGGCATGCTATCCCATTGCTTTCAATTGGATCGGCACTGCTGCTGATCCCATTGAAAGCACTGCTTTCCGCCAAGCAGTGGTAAACAATTTTTTTCAAAAATGGCTCACCTCTCTGGTGCTCAGAGACGTCCTTCGGCTGGCTCCCCTGCATTGCTGTTAAGCTCTTTCAGCAGGCGGGGATTTCTTCTGAAAAGGCTGTGCTGATTGGCTGAGGGCTCAGCCAATAGCAGCTAGTGCTTAGCTATTGGCTGAGCACTCAGCCAATGACAGATAGCCCTTAGCTATTCACTTCTGTGGCAGAAGTCCGCGGCATTCTCCCTATGTTTTCAATGGGGCTAGCGCTGCTGCCGCTAGCCCCATTGAAAGCACTAGCGATATGCCGGTTCTATTCCAGCGTCTTTCTTACGCTGTGAGGCGAGAGTTTTCTCGTGCTCTCGCAGCGCAAGAAAGAAAATCTCGCCAGTGAGTATCCACCCTTATAATGTACTGACAAACTTTAAAAAAATTGGAGTGAAATTGAAAAAAACTGAAATTCCGCCATCTTTGGGTGCGTCTTGTTTCTACGGCGTACACATTACATCAAAAATGACCTGATAACTTTATTCTATGGGTCAGTACAATTACTACGATATGGCAAAAGTTTTTTTTAAATTTTTTAATAATTAGTAAAACTTTTTAAAACTTATTTTTTCTTTTCGTTTTAGTCCCCAGAGGGGCCAAGAACATGTGATGCTTTGATCGTTCCAGCAGTATGATGTAATGCCATAGCATTACATTATACCACAATCTGACAGGCAGTCTATCAAGCCACCCCATGGCCATGGCTTGATAGGCATTCTGCCATGATAGCCCTGGGGCCTTTCAGAAGGCCCTTGGCTGTAATGACACCTGCATGGCAACCCACAATCTCATCGTAGGGGGGCTGCACGGGACCCTGGACATCAGTCAGGGGATTTAAATGCCGCTGTCAGAATTGACGGCGGCATTTAAAGGGGTAACATCTCCAACGAGCGGAGCTGTTGCGGGTGGGCGGGTGTCGGCTGTAAAAATCAGCCGCGTTGTAAGAAGCGTGATCGCCATGCGATCTCCCTTCATACAGTACATGCCTCAAATGTGCTGGATGCAACTGTACGTCCTATAGCGTTAAAGGGTTAAAGATGAGACAGCTAAAAAAGAGCCAAAAAAGTAGCAAAATTCCTCCGATAACTGTGGGGTTTTTTTTTACGTATATCAATTTAGACAAATTGATTATTGATTGACGCCAAAAAGAGCAGATTTTCCGCCTCTCACTCCGTTGTTCAAAAGTTTCTTGGAGTGAGATTTTTAGACACATTTAGGAATTGTGACCTTTTAAAATGACGCAAAAGTTGCCGTCATCTCTTTCTAGGAGCCAGGTGATGTACAAAGTGTCTCCATATTTCTGGACACATTTATAAAAATGCAACAAATTTAGCACATTGTGCGACATTTGATACATTTGCGACATTGGAAACTGGAGTAGCCAAAAAGCAGAAAAGTGGTGTCAAAAATTGCGCTGATGATTAATTCCCCCATTATCTCTCTTCTACAGACTCACATCTAATGAATGTTACAATTCCGCCCTGCACGGCGCACGCCGGGTGTCTGTGTATGAAGTGGCTCGGGAGCAGAGTACAACATACACTGCGGGTGTCAGCCATCTTTAGAATAAGTGGAACCAGTTCCTCCACATTGGATTCTATCCTGGAATCTGAGTAGCACGCTGCCGGGAAGGATGTCGCCTCGGCCACGGATGGATCTAACTGCAAATCACAAGATTTGTTCCAGCACTCATATGAGGTAAAAATAAAACTTTTATTGAGGCATCTTTAAAAACATCCTCATAGAAGCACATGGGAAAAAAAGTGGAATGCTTTACGTGTTTCAAGCCTCACAATCCGGGCTCTTCCTCATAACGCCATTCCCAACCTCATGCTTCTGGTTAAAAACGAACCACTTCTACAGATACGAATAATCAGCCACCTTTACTCTTTCCAATCCACTGTCTGACCTCTGGAGACATTATGATTTAAGGCTGTACAGCTCCGATGTTGGAAGACGCCCATCGGGGTTCTCTTACTGTATATTGCCAGCCTCTCTGCTGCTGGAGTCTATTCAACGTGTCACCTCATGCAGTACTGGCTTTAGCCAGCATATAGCGCCGTTGTATAATGGCAGAAAAAAAGTAAGCCCCCTAGGAAAACCAGGATACAAATTGGACTGGAAAGGGTTAAGGATCTACATGACCATCAACACTGTGCGGCTTGAAACACGTAAATTGTTCCACTTTCTTTCTGTCTGCTTCTATGTGGATGTTTTTGAGGGCTTAGTCAAACGGGCGAGAATCTTGCCCGAGTTTTGTGGGTTGTAAGACGCACAGAGCTCACATGAATATCAACTCCCTTCTTTTTATTGAATTTATTCACATGAGCGATTCTTTTTTTTTTGTATGTTTTTCTTTTGTTTTTCCCTCATATGATTACTACGATACCAAACTTATTAGGTTTTTTTGCTGTACTTGACATCGTTGTGCCAGGGCTCATTTTTTGCAGGATGTCCTATAGTTTGCTTTGGTACCATTTTTGAATACATACAACTTTTTGATCGCTTTTTATTGAATATTTTTCTAGGAGACAGGGTGTCCAAAAAAGTGCATTTCTGGCGTTCTTTATTTATTTTTTTTCAGACGACGTTTATCGTGCGGGTGAAATAATGCATTACTTTGATAGATCAGACTTTTATGGACACGGCGATACCGAATATATATTTTTGTATTTTTATTATTTAGATTCTTTTGTTATAAAAATCACAGCAGATTCTATCTTTTGGCTTTCCTTCAGAAGTCCTTGCCCATTACTTTTAATGGGACCTTAAAAGACATCACATACCCCTTGTTTACTTTTTAAATGCCACAGTGCAATCAGAGGGTGCCATTCAATTGCCATTTCAATCTGCTAAAGGCCTCCAGGGCTACCATGAACGATCACCTATCAAGCCGTGCCTGTAGCATGCCCTGATAGGCTGCCTGTCAGAATGCGGTGTAATGCAATACTATGGTATTGCATTATACTTTATCAAATGAGCACAAGTTCCTATGGGGACTAAAAAAAGTGTAGAAAATTTTTTTATAAATAATACAAAAAATAAAGAGTAAAATTTAAAAACAAAACTTTTTCCCAATCGTCTTATCAAAAAATAGGAAAAATAAAAAGAATTTAAAGTGTATCACTGAATCCACAAATGTCAAGATTATTATAATATCACATTGTTAATTCTGCATGGCGATCATCCTGTATCCAAGAAAAAATTTAATAAAAAGCTATTTAAAAGTCATGTGTAAAATTTAAAAAATGTACTGCAGAATTAATAAAAACTACAGGTCACCTCACTAAAAACGAGCTCTCACACAACCCCATCGATGTAAAAATAAAAAAGTTATGTTGGTCAAAGATGGCAATAGAAAGCACAGTTTTGATTTTTAAAAGGTATGTATGTTTTTTTAAGTTATACTACATTAAAAAAAACGATATACATTTGGCAACACTGTAATCGTACTGACCCACACAATAAGGGCGCCCACCCCCTGGCGTTTGCGATTTTCGTGCGTGAAAAACGCCGCGTTTTCGCGGCGTTTTCGTGGCTTTTCCAGTAATTTCCATTGACTTTCATGGGTGCATTAGGAGAAAAATAAGGACACATATGCTACTGACAGTTCCTATGTTAAAAAACGCAACGCAACGCAAAACGCCAGTGGACAGGAGTACATTCAATTCTAATTGCTCTGCAGGAAAAACGCAAAACGCAAAGAAAAAAAAATCGCCAGTGGGTGGGCGCCCTAAAGATAGCATCATTTTTACTACATTGTAAACAACATAAAAGCAAACACTTGCTAAAAGGTGAGCAGTTGCATTTTTATTTTCATTACTCCCCACTTTGAAATTTTAAAAACTTTTGTAGTAGATTATATAGCATGTACAGCAACATTTTCAAAAAAAGGGAAGAAAGTGGATTCAGGAAACTACAGGCCTGTGAGCCTGACTTCTATACTGGGAAAGATCTCTGAAAAAAATTATTAAACAGCATGAATGCAAGTACTTCGAACAGAATGGAGTAATTAATCAGAGCCAGCATGGGTTTGTAACAAACAAGTCATGCCAGACTAATCTAATTTCTTTCTATGACAGAATCACCGATTGGGTTGATCAGGGAAATGCGGTGGATATAGTATATCTTGATTTTAATAAAGCATTTGACAAAGTATCTTACACCATACTTATTCAAAAAATGACCAAATCTGGGATTGACAAGACAACTGTTAGGTGGTTTCACAACTGGCTGGGTGATCGTACTCAAAGAGTGGTCATAAATGACTGCACATCCAAGTGGAAGAATGTATCAAGTGGGAACCACAAGGCTCTGTCCTAGGCCCAGTGTTGGCCAACATTTTAATCTGGAGGAGAGAATTAGGGGAAACTGATCAAATTTGTTGAAGACACAAAGGTAGGAGGGATAGCTAACATTACGGAAGAGAGAGAGAGAGTATTCAAAAAGATCTAGAAAAGCTTGCACAGTAGGCAGCGACTAACAGAATGGTATTTAACAAGGAGAAATGCAAAGTCCTACATCTGGGCAAGAAAAATGAGAAAAGCACATACAGAATGGGAGGAATTGGGCTAAGCAGCAGCACATGTGAAAAAAACTTGTGTATACTAATAGATCCCAGACTGAACATGAGTCAAGAGTGTGATGCAGCAGCTAAATAGGTAAATTCTATTCTGGGATGTACTAAGAGAAGTATAGAGTCTAGATCACGTGAGGTAATTTTATCCTTTTCTACTCTTCCTTGGTCAGACCTCATCTGCTACCAGCATGGTGAGTGGTCTGCAAACTATGTCCTATAAGGAACGTTAAAGAATCTAGGAATGTTTAGCTTGCAAAAATGAACACTGAAAGGAGACTTAATAGCTGTCTACAAATATCTGAAGGGCTGTCACAGTGCAGAGGGATCAGCCCTATTCTCATCTACACAAGGAACGACTAGAAGCAATGGGATGAAACTGAAAGACAGGAGACACAGATTAGATATTAGACAGTGAGGGTGATCAATGAGTGGCACAGGATGCTACAGGAGGTGGGGAGTTCTCCTTCAATGGAAGTCTTCAGGGGCCGGACAGACATCTGTCTGGGATGATGTCGTGATCTTGCATTGATGAGGGAGTTGGACCTGATTACCCTGGAGGTCGCTTCCGACTCTATGATTCTATGAGTCTATGTTAAATGATCCCATTTAACCCCTTAACCCCTTCCCGCTCCATGACGTACCGGTACGTCATGAGAGCTTGGTACTTCGCGCAAAATGGCGTACCGGTACGTCATCGGGATAGCGCAAGATCATGGCTGACCTCGCGCTATCCCGCAGCGGGAGCCGGCTGTCAGTCACAGCCGGCGTCCCGCTGCAACAGCGGGGGGCATCGGAGATGCGCCCCCCGCTGTTAACCCCTTCCCTGCCGCGATCTAAGTAGATTGTGGCAGGGAACGAGTTCACAGAGGGAGCGCGCTCCCTCTGTGTCTCCAGCCGGCTCTCGCGATGTTATCGTGAGAGCCCGCCTGTCGCCATGGCAACAGGATGCCAGACACTGGCGTCCTGTATTGCCAATGCCTATGATCGCTGTATAAGCGATAAGGCATGGCAGAGCAGAAGCCTTATGACAGCGATCATAGGCATAATGCTGCAAGTCCCTCAGAGGGACTCAAATACTGTAAAAAAAAGAAAAGAAAAATGAAAAAAAAAAGAAAAATGTAAAAAAAAATGTAAAAAAACACCCTTTTTATGCTTTTTCTAATATTAGCATTAAAAAGGTAAAAAAAATTTAAAACCCCACATATTGGGTATTGACGCGTCCGTAACGACGTGTACAAAAAGTTGAACACGCTTTTTATTTTGTACAACAAAAAGCGTAAAAAAACGCTAAAAAACAGAGGCAAAATGCTAATTTTTAGCATTTTGCCTCACAAAAATGCGGCATTACACCATACTGCTATCGGGTAGGCAGTCACTCAAGCCACGCCACGGGGACGACTTGAGTGGCATTCTGCCATGACAGCCATGGGGCCTTTCAGAAGGCGAACATCGTTAGGGGGATTTAAATGCCGCTATAAGAATTGACTGCAGCATTTAAAGGGTTAATAGCATAGATCGTGGGGCAATCAGTGTATGAAGAGAGGTCAACCAGCGATCTTTCTTCATACATACCCCAACCCCGCAGGACGTAACTGTACGTCCTATAGGGGAAAGGGGTTAAAAACACAACTTGTCTTACAAAAACAAGCCCTTGTGCAGTTATGTAATCAGAAAAATAAGAGTTATGATTTTTTTTTCAAGTGGGGAGGGGAAAAAGAAAAGAAGGAGAAAAAAAAGAGCGGCAGTGATATGGGGTAAACTTAATACATGAAACATTCCATTGAAATGTTAGGGAGTTTGTAAACTGGCCAAGGAGCTGGTGGCCCCCTCAGGCACAGGCCTACAGTTCTGCTGCCCTATCTGACCCTGATCCATACCATTGTGTGGACATTATTGGCCCATCATGAAATCAAAGCCTTGTTGCATCCATGCCCCCCACTACCTCCAGTGCTGCAATCAACCAACTCACCACCCCCTCTGGACTTTTTTTCAACCCACCAGACCCACCTAATCAGTCAATCAATGCATCTGTCACGTTTCATGTTGGTATTTTAATTGCTTTCCCCGTTTCTCAACCTGGACTTGCTAACAGTAATTAATATGGAAAAGAAAAACACAAAAGAGCAAATTGCTCATTTATTTAATCTATCGTATGAAAACAGCAGATTTTTTTTTTTGGTATTTTTTAATTTTTATTTTTACAAAACAAACTGCGGCAATATGGAGTCTCGGAGAGCCGCCTGTTATTGTGGCTTGATAGCACTATTTAATATGTATACTGTGGTCTTTTTGACAATTGTATTAATCCCTTTATAAAGTCTTCAGAAGTCCCATCATAGAGGCACGGATGCCGTTTTGATCTGTTTATTACTCTTAAGTGTTCAGAGAACTGTCCCTATTTTCTAATTAACACTTTTAAAGATAAAAGGCAATGTATTAAATCAATCTGAATGATGGTTGTTTGTGAATCCCACAAGATAAGGCAATTTGCATGTTCACTTTGTACTTACTAACAAAATCTGCTCATCTCCAAAGCCGCTCCTTATAACGTAAACCTTTTGTGAGTGTTTTCGACTTAAAAGTGAGTTCGTCCGGCTATTGAGGCAGTGCAAATTTTCTAAAGGACTTCTTTACCAAACATGATTAAGATACAAATTATGTGCACATTATGTGCGGAGGAATTGGAAGAACCTAAGAGAGAATTAATTACAGAGCGTTAAACTGCTGTACAGCGCGGCGCTCCCCGAGTGCACTGATTTAGAGTATCGTTGGTATAAAGGTGAGTCCGTTGAGCTGGTAGGTTGTTTTTGTTGGTTTTATGCCTTCGCATGCCTGGCTGCTTTCTTCCAGAAACAGCGCCGCATATGTCCGTGGGTTGAGTCTGGTACTGCAACTCAGTCCCAATGGGGTGTGGCACTGTTCTTTTGAGAAGGCAGCCATGTTTTTTGGGTTAACCCCGAACAACCTAGTTTATAAATGTAGTTACTTAGGTCGAAAATATATACTTGTCCATCAAGAAGCCTACTGGCTAAGGGCGGCTTCACACGGACATATTTGCGTGCGCAATACGCAGTGAATAGAATCCATTGGTTTCATTGAGTTTGTTCGTATGTGCGCATTTTCGGTCTCACAAAAAAAAGATAGAACATGAACATGATCTATTTTTCTGAGTATTTGTGCCCCAAAGGTCCCCCTAGAAGTCAATGGGGAAGCACCAATATGCAAGGGGATGCCTGGAACACTGTGGAATTGCGCTGGAAAAAGAACACATCTGAAACTAATTAGCCGGGCAGAAAACGTACGGTAACATACGCCGATATGTGCGCAGAAAAGCCTCATTCATAGTGCCAAATGGTTGTGCTAAGGTGTGGCCAATTGTGCATACGCCCGTGTGAGGCTGCCCTAACTGTAGCCCATTTTACCTCACTATAGGGATGGGGTAATTTCCCTCCTGAGCCCACACAGCTGTCATTTAAACTCCTTAAGGATGAAGCCCCTTTTTTTTTTTTTTTGTTTTCTGCCCCACGCTTTCAAAAATTGTAACTTTTTACTTTTCTGCTAAATGACGGCTTGTTGTATTTTTTAATGGTACGTTTTAATGCAGCAGATAATGTACTGGAACACCTAGAAAAAGTTCTAAGTGGAGTGAATTGGAATAAAAAATGCAATTCTTCCATTTTGGGGTGTCTTGTTATGGCATGCACATCGTGGCATAAACAACATGATAACTTTATTCTGTGGGTCACAACGATTACTATGACACCAAATTTTTTCTGCTGCCATCTTCTGACCACCAGAACCTTTTCCTTTTCCGGATGTCTTGTAGTTTCTATTGATATAATTTTGGACTTTCTGTGACTTTTTATCACCATTTCTTAAATTTTTCTTGGAGAAGGTGCAGCATCCGAGGAACGGGCCCACAGCCGAGGAGATAGCAGGTAGATAAAGACCTTGTCACAGGGCTCCACCATCTCCTCCGCTGAGGGTAGCACGGGATCTGACCAAGTTAACATCTGACCCAAGTTACTGCTGGGGGAGAACACAGGGAAAAAGTAACCGGAGGTTATCTGTAGTCCATTTGTCACACGTGACGTCATCGTTCCATCCTCTGCGGTGAATCTTGACGACAGAATACAGTAGTCCACACACAGGGAAACGTTCTGGACAAACCGTGAACAGTTGTTAATGTCTGTTTACTGTAAATTGGTAACTTCCAATTACATCAACTGTCTGGCACGGATATAACAAGATAATGTGGTGCAACAGGGAGGATTCTCGGGGTAATCCGGACGATCCACAGTCCAAGTTATCTGTGTGATCCCGCTCCCGGCGATTCTTTTTTTCTCTACCGGTCCATACAAACATTACTTGTGCCTTTCTACAGCCATGCAGCGGTCCTTCTCTTACTTAGTGCTTAGTGGAAGTACTGGCATATCCCGGGTAGACTGGTCCCAGGCCAAGCAGAAGGGAATCGCTCGGCTTCCCCCATTCTCTCCTCACACAGACTGATCAGTGTCTGTGTGGCTCACTTGCTTACTCTCAGACTCACGCTAGACTGTCCTCTCTCTCTCTCTCTTGCAGACTGACTTCCACAGACTCCCTCAGACTGACTTGCATAGCATGATAGCATGTATGCAAAAAACACACACATATATATGTATATATATATATATATATATATATATATATAAAACAAAGTCACATGACACACAGAGTGATACATTTTCCAGACTTAATCCAGCCATTAACCCATTCAATCCTGAAGAGGTGCAATACACATAAACCAAATGCAACCTGCACATAAGACACTGACAAGACAATAGCACGAGACAGACATATAACATTATGGAGGGGCCCCACTACCTCTGGGCCACTACAATGTCATGACCAAAAATGTGTAACTCTGGTGTTGCACTATCTTTGAAGGTCCCATCACTCGGGTGAATTGAATCCACTCTAAAGAATGGATTCCATATTCGTGCACGTTTTGTGCGCATCGCATAAGGCCGGCTTCACACGGCTGAACATGTGGTGCATTTGGAGACTCACATAACTTGCGCAAATACGAACGCCTTTCTTTTGAATGCAGTCATATACATGAGCGATGCGGTGCAGGAAAAAATTGTGGTAAGTTCTATCTTTTCGCGTTCCTCGAAACGCACCACCCCTTGTTTTCAGTGAAACACATTACATGCTGTGCGATGTGAGGTTTCCCATTGAAGACAATAGGAAACACTTGCTGATCCTCTAATGATCACATGATGACAAGTTCAAGCCCCGTGTGGAGACCAAAAAAAAAATGTAAAAATAACTTTAAAAAATAAAGGGTAATAAAAGTTTAACCCTTCCTTTTCCCGCATTTATAAAAAAAAAACTAAATAAAAAAAGCCAAAAAGATATTCGTTAAAGTCCAATCTATGAAGTAACACATTATTTATCCATAAGCTGAACATTCTCAGAGAAAGAAAATTACAGAACGCCGGAATTGTGCTTTTACAAACACACTGTCTCTGAGAAAAAAATGTCATAAAAAGTCATCAAAAGTTTTTCGAACTCCAACATGTTACCAATAGAAACTACATGACATCTGACAAACAACGAGCCCTCAAACAATGATGTCGATAGAAAAATAAAAAAGTTATGGCTGTCAGAAGATGGTGAAGAAAATAATTGGTTTTTTTTACGGATATTGTATTTTCTAAAAGTAATACAGCAAAAAACACCGTATAAATTTGGTATCGCTGTAATTGTAGTGACCGCATAATAAGGCTGGATTCACATGAATGTATATCGGCTCGGTTTTCACGCCGAGCCGATATACGTCCTCCCCATCCGCAGGGGGGGCGGGGAGGATGGAAGAGCCAGGAGCAGGAACTGAGCTCCTGCCTCCTCTCCGCCCCTCTGCACTATTGCAATGAAAGGAAGTGGGACGGGGGCGGGGCTAAATTCTGAGAATTAGCCCCGCCCCATCCCACCTCTCCCCATTGCAAATAGTGCAGAGGGGCGGAGAGGAGGCAGAGAGGGGGCGGGAGCTCAGTTCCTGCTCCTGGCTCTTCCATCCTCCCCCCCCCCCCGCAGATGAGGACAACGTATATCGGCTCGGCGTGAAAACCGAGCCGATATACGTTCGTGTGAATGCAGCCTAAAGCTATCATGTCAATTTTACTGCAGTGTTTGCGTCGTAAAAACAAGAACTGGGATGGGGGAATTGTGTTTTTTTTTTATCCCTTCACTCCACTTAGAATTTTTAAAAAGTTTCTCGGTGCATCATTTGGTACAATAAATAGTACCATTAAAAAATACAACTCGTCAAAAGAGAAATAAAAGAGTGAGGAGGCGGGAGCAAAAACTGAAAAAAAAGGACCACGTTCTTAAGGGGTTAATAGTGACAGTCTGGGAGACCCCAAGCTGTCATATAATACTACAATGTCTTGGCTGTCTGTGACTTTCTCCAACAATGTCGCTGCCAGAAACCGGACGGCTCTAATTGAGAAGGTGGAGGACTCCGATGGGCCGTTGGCGGCAAAAAAGTATTATTTTAATTTTTGGGGATCATTCTGTCTGGTTTTGGAAGAAAACAGGGAAATGCAATCGATCTCTTCATCATGAGCGGCACAAGGCAGATAAGGATGTTGATTGGCGGTCAAGTGCTGATTTTCCAGTTTTTCCCTTAACTTAATTACATAATGTAATTAATCATAATTAGATTATTATGTTTTAAATTAAATAACACAGTCCCCGAGAACAGGACCATCTAACTCACTGACTTGGAACGGATTTAGGTTTTCTCGATTTAACACTTAATTACCCAATTAACTTTGCTGTATACATCGAAATATCCCAGATTAGAAGTAGTTTTTATTTTTTTTTTTTCTGCCTGTTGCTATGGTGAGTAATAAAACGTCAGAACATTAAAAATACATTCATTAAAGTCCCTTTGCAACCCAGAACCGGCGAAGAGAACAAAATATTACTTCATCTTGTGGTTGAACCTTAAAGGAGATGTCTCGAGGAAGCAGTGAATTTTTTTTCCCCCTAATTAAGCATACATTACTAAGCCCCCCTGTAAATGACTTTTCTAGCTGGTTCGTACTTACCGTTCCAGCATTTCAGCAACTTATAAAAGTTTCCCCAAGATGGCCGCCGGCTCTTTTCCCGTCGCTTGCTGCAGCCCGACGTGCGCGCTCCCGAGACGCTACCAGCTGTGTCTCCATGGCAACCAGACGCCCCGCAGCCGCCGACCAGTCACCCACCGCCAGGCAGCAGGTAACCGGCGCTAGCCCCCGGCTCCCCAGCGCTACGCCCCCGGCTCCCCAGCGCTACGCTCCCGGCTCCCCAGCGCTAGACCCTGACAACAGATGAAGGCCCCGGAGCCCAGCGCTAGGTTCCGGAGCCCAGGTGAAGGCCCTGGAGCCCAGCGCTAGGCCCCGGAGCCCAGCGCTAGGCCCCGGAGCCCAGCGCTAGGTTCCGGAGCCCAGCGCTAGGTTCCGGAGCCTTCACCTGGACTCCGGAACCTAGCGCTGGGCTCCGGAACCTAGCGCTGGGCTCCGGGGTTTCACCTGGGCTCCGGAACCTAGCGCTGGGCTCCGGGGCCTTCACCTGTTAGAGAAGATCACCCGCCGACCCATCACTTACCTGGGCGGCTTCTCGGGGCTGCTGGGCTGGGCTGGGCGTCTCCGCTGGGCAGCTCCAGTTTCTACACCTTCCTCTAACAGAGGATAGTACAGAATGGCTGCTCCAGCGCGCTCCCGAGCAGTGACAGCTCGTCTGCGCATGCGCAGAAGAGCTGTAGCGGGGAGCACACTGAAGCGTCTCGTGCTGAAAGGAGAAGACCGGACTGCGCAAGCGCGTCTAAAAAAGCAAGCTGCCAGCGAATTTAGACGGCACCATGGAGACGAGGGCGCTAGCAACGGAGCAGGTAAGTGAATAACTTCTGTATGGCTCATATTTAATGCACGATGTATATTACAAAGTGCATTAATATGGCCATACGGAAGTGTATAACCCCACTTGGTTTTGCGAGACAACCCCTTTAATCATTTAAAGGTGAAATGCACCACCGCGTATTGTCCCCCACTAATCGTGTAAGAGCCGTCCCCTAGCTAATGACTCGTCGATAGCTGATGTGTTATCCTGAATTTTCAGAATATTGATATTAATGGCCTGATCAGAGGGGGCCCAACTCCGGGGATCTACACTGATGAGCTGATTGAAGGGGCCACAGTGTTTTGGTGAGCCGCGTCTTTTTCGTCATTTACCTGGCACAGCTCAGTACGTTTTCTAATGGACTTTAATAGCACTAAGCTACAGAGAGCTGCAGTACCAGCCACAGCCACTAGAAAATGTGTCGGGTAAATAAAGAAGATGTGGAACTCAAGCTTGAGCACTGCGGCCTCATCAACCAACCAACCGGTAGGCCATCATAATCAAAGTGCCGGAAAAATCCTTTAAATGACTTGTACCACAATTACAAGTTATCCGCTATGCATGGGATATCCACAGGATAATTGGCTGACTGGTGGGGGTCTCACCGCTGAGACTCCCACCAATCTCGAGAACAGGGGTCCTGTGTCCTCCATCCTCCTCACTGTGGATTTACTGCACTTCTTGCAGTGAGGAGAACACTGAATGGAGCGCTGGTTGCACAAGCGCACAACCTATAAATTCCATTTTAATCGAATTGCGAAGATACCCAAACGGCAAGCACCTAGGTATGGCTGTCAGCCCCATTGAAATGAATGGAGTGCCAATTGCGCATGCTTAGCCAGCGGTCCGTTCACAGTGATGACACTGCAGAGAGAGAAGCGACCCCCCGGGGTGACAAGCAGAGTGGGACACGGGAGTCCCATTCTCGAGTCCGACGGGGGTCTCAGCGGATAGGGGATAACTTGTAATTGTGTTAATATCCCTTTAATCACAACGAACCCGGTGACTATTTCCCCTACTGATTTGACGTCCGGCTGTTATCTCCTGTGTTATTTATGTTTATTTGGGAATGTATCACTTTAAAATGATTTACTTTATTTTATTGCGTTGGTCAGGTGGGCAAGATTGACAGAACAGTGGGGCGTTCTCCCGAGAGATCAAAACCAGAAGGGGCAAATCCTGAGAAATAGGCATGTGTAAGGGACTCACCCCTGGGGTATAATGTTGCCATGAAGATGGATTGGAGAAATGCACTAAAAATTGCACCAAAATCGTAGCGTGCACCAAAATTTGGAGCAGTGGAACTGAGCATGCTCACTGGACACTTGCTGATTGGCTAATGCCGTAACATAAAAAGGACCATTTTTGTTGCATAGGTGGCTGTGCAGGAACTGTAAGGAAGTCTCAGAGAGCTGAGCTGCAGTAAGACTAAGTAGGCTGTAACAGCGAGAAGTCACTTCATAGGCCAGGAGTGAATGGAGCTGTCACCATTCTGGCACGGGACTGGAGTCTCTTGTAGCCACTACTGGAGGGTAGCGTTATCAAGGTATAGCCAAGGTCTGGTACACAAGATGGCGGTGCAGTACTGACGGTTTGAGAAGAATTGTAGTCAGCAGATAGTCCTCCTGCACTACAGGAGATCTTGGCTATCTCATTGTAGAGAGGCAGGGAGGCAGCTTGGTACAAGGCACAATAAACACGCAAGAAGGGTCGGAACAAGGCCAGGGTTATATAGTGTCTCTAAACAAGGCAGGGTGGAGCCAATGCAGAAGCTCGGTAGGAGGAGCAAGAAACTGGAGCATGGTTTAGGCAAGGGAACTGTCCAATAGACTGGACAGCTCAGTAGGAAGGGCTGTTGCTTGGGGCACAACAGGTCCCTGGTTCAAGTCCTGACAGGAGCACTGCGACTGCAACTAGAACCACTGAAAGAGAGAGTGGAGAGTAGCGCTCCTGACCTGGGGTCCCACAGTACCGTTATTGCTACCTCATGTAAAATGTGTATGTGTATCTCACTTTAAACAGTCAGCAATGGATTTTAACTTTAGGTCCCCTGTGTGCAGGAACAGATGCCCTTCCATACCTCAAAGGAGCCGCGGCGGCCGTAATCTAATTCCTAGTTGCTCCTTAGGCAGGAAGGGTACAGGCAGAGCATTGCGGGGGGAACCCCGGAACCACTCAGAGTTGTATTAACACCACTAGGGATCAGATTATGGCCGCCACTGCCCTGCCTAACACCATTTTTAGTGTTCTTCTGGATTATACTATCCCACCACATGCAAGTGGACGTGTATTTGGGTTAGAACCACACCATAATTATTGCCTCCACCGCCACCAGATCTATTGGCTCCACCTCTTTTCCGTTTCTTCTTCAGGCCTGCTGGCGCATATGTGGAGATTATTAAGGAGACTGGAACTGTGAGAGATATTTTACAAGATGGAACAGACAACGACCTTAGAGGCGAAGGAGTGTTAACCCCTAAAAGGAAACTGTGTATTATGTTCTGTCATCTGCATTCCTGTGAGACGGCACCGATATTAACAGAGTATTATAGATATCAGAAGTATTACGTTCCAGTTAACAGTAGATTGTGTCCAGATGATCAGAGGCAATAATCCCATTGCTCACTCATTATTACTTGTTCTTGAATAGATATTGTATATTTTGTTTAGTCCACCTGCTGCATCGTATCCCGAACCCCATGTCGCTACACCTCCACCCACGATAGTTGTGGATGACAGTGAGGATGTAAGAGCCAAGTTTCAGAGTTTCATCCCATGTTGTTGAAAACGAGTGGTCCAGAAGATGGTGTAGGGGAGATGGCCATCCTATATTATTGCCCTATTATGGCAGAAGACTTTTGGGTCTTCTAAGAGTGCTTCGCTGCTGGTTCATCTTCCTCACACTGCCGGATCTGGTGAGCCGTTGGGACATCTTTGGGACAGCATCTGCATATTGGCGATGAGAGACTAAATACCAGAACTGATTCCATTTGTTAATGAAGCAAAGGAAAATAACATGTCTCCGTGGCTCTTCTCTACTGATTGGACATCTGAGCCCCCGGTACACCTGTGACAGGTGGTATTCCATGCATATATGGCCCTGCTTAAAGTGATGTCAATTGGGTATCGGGAAGGGTGCCGGCTGGCGCATCCCAAGGACTGAAGCACTCTGCCCTATGGCTCAGAGAGTTTTTTTGGGTGCCTTATGCTATAGTTATAGCGCTCTATTGATGTAGATCAAGCCAAGGTAGCATGTTGTGATTGAAATATCATTGAACCCTCCAGCAACTCAACAATAAAAGTTTGTTCATTTGGTGCCCAGATCTCAGGCATTCCTAGTAATCCAACATTTCAGGAGTTCCCATAGTCGTTCTTTATCACAATTGGCGTAAAGATCTCCTGGTTAATTCTTAACGATGTTATGGCGGCACAGCTTTTCTCTCCATGGAGGTTTAATCCACTTTGTATTGGTGCACAAGGGAAGCATTGGAGAGCGGACGATGGAGTAACAGATGGGAGTATTAGGTCAATCGGTGGCCGGAATGGAGAGATTCAAGCAATGGGGACATATTTAAAATGAGCCTATTGGGGCTGCAGGTGATGTGAGAAGCCTGACAGATTATCTGTGGTTTACTATTGGACTATTTATATTGGGCTGTATAGACAACGGTGCAGATATATGGAAACACGCCACTGGGGGTAATTTTTTCAAACAATTTCTTTGCGTTGCGAGATGGGCAGAATAATCCATAATTTCCCATGGGAGCAAAAAAGTGACATTCACATGTAGATGCAATTTCCTTGGGAGTGTGAATATGTGATATTCATGCACATGAAAGCTGCACGTACCGCGATGTGTTTACCTCACAAAACGCATCACACTCCCATAAAAATTGCTTGTTTATGACTGCCATATCGGTCAAAGTTTCTTAGACTGATATCGCACTTTCCGGTGTAAATTTGGCCTTATAGAGCACCGGCCCGGATTGACGATCTGCCGATTCCCGGTGGCCGATTCGTGGCAGTCACAGTGGGCCACGTTCCTCTTTCTTGCTCTGGCCGGTCACAAAGGCGTGTGGTGGGCACTGTCTCCCCTTACAGAAGCAGCTCTGTGGAGAAATTCCTCGGGAATTCCACCTCTAAGGCTGGGTTCACATGGGGCGGATTTGCCGCGGAAATTCCAACGGAATTTCACAGCGGCAAGTCCGCCTGTAGCCGCTAAACCCGGAATTAACCAGCTACGTGGATGAGATTTCTCAGAAATCTCGTCCACATGGGACAGCGAATCCGCCGCGGCAAAGCTGGCAGAAGCCAGCGCTGCGGCATGGATTCGCCGGCCGCAGCATGTTAATTTTTTTTCTTCTTCCGCTGCGGACGTGCTCTCCTCTATGGGAGCACCGGCTGCAGCAGAAGAGCGAGCGGCCAGGCCGCTTCAAAACCCTAAGTGTCGCGGGTTTTGAAGTAGCACTTTTCCCGGCGGAAATCTCACGTTTTTTGCTGCGGCCAAACCGCGAGATTTCCACTGGGATTCCGTTGTGTGTGAACGCAGGTTTAAATCTACGTCTTTTTGATGCTGAGTTTTGCGCAGATCTGCATGCGTTAATTCGAAACAATCTCTAGTTTCCAGGCGTCTTTGCCTTAATAAGTGACTTCTTACATCTTTTTAGTTTCCACGTCATTTCCTCTTCGAAATTCCACATGTGAATTTTGCCAAATGACGGGGCTAATTCCATATGTGGATCCAAGCAAATCAGCATAAAAAAGATGTGGAGTTTGATGCGGATTTTAGGGGTGGAATTCACATGGATTTTTTTCCTGGTGAATTCGGTTGTGTGAACATATCATCACCCTTCAGCCGGCGCTCTATCCTCTCCGCGCACTACACGACTCGGGGATCAGCTGCTCTTCCTGCCCCCAGGGCTCTCCTGGGTCTTGTGTCATGTGACCAGTACAGAGACGGTGAGAGACCCAGGGAAGAGCAGCTGATCGCCGAGAGGAGAGAACACTGATTGGTGGGTAAGAGCTGCCCCGTACGGGGAGGGGTGAGGGGCACATATATATATACAGAGGGAGAAGGGTGGCATATATTGTGGGGGAGACATACTAAAAGTCCGCAGGAAATACTGGCAGGGGGGATATATACTGGAGGGAGAGATACTGTATACTAGTAGAAAGCTGGTCCCAGGACGGTGACTGGTATATATATAAATATCCAAGCTCCGGAGCCGCTTGTCGCAGCCTCGCACTTCGTGCGCTGGCAGAATTCTCATTACTATTTGCCTCCATATATTTAGTCAATTAAATACAATTTTAGAGGCAAAAAAGCCGTGAAAAATCCAGCCTGTGAATGAATCCATAGATTTACATCAGCTCCATATTACTGTCCGCAAAACATGGACCAAACGCAAGGCGAATATGCTCATCTGAAAGTGGCCAAAAAGAAAATATTTGTTGCCCCTAGCAACCAATCACAGTGCAGCTTTCATTTTACTTCAGCAGTATAGACATGAAAGCTGTGCTGTGATTGGTTGCTACGGGCAACAAACACAAATTTTCTTTTAGACAGCTTTCATGAGACTGTGGTGATACTTTCCATGGCCCCTTGTATATATATATATATATATATATATATATATTAGATACTGTGGGGATGTATATACTGTAGGAGGGTCATATTGTTGAGAGAGAGAAAATATCGGGTCGGGGGGATGATATACTGTGGGGGTAAACATATGGTGTGGGGTGAGATATACAAACTAGGATAAAAGTTACTCCTTTCATTATACAATATGTAGATTAAAATCCCAGTAAAAAAAATGTGACGGCTCCGGCAGAAGCTCCGCCCTCATGGGCTACGCTGACCGGAAGAAAGATATGAAAAAAAGAGCCCGGGCATTAAGGGCGCGTTCACATCCGCCACATAGGCTCCATGCGGAGCTTCCTTCACTGAATTCCATTAAACTGAAAGACAGAATAGCGCAGCATGACTGCTACATCCTACAAAATGCTGTAACACCGGATGGGAACTGAACGGACCCCATTATAGTCATTGGGTTACATGTGGAGCACAACATGGGACGGAGCTGCCACTCTACACCACATGTGTCAGACCCAAAGCCCGGGGGCCGATTCCGGCACGCCACATCATTTTATGTCGCCTGTGAGGTCAGACGCAGAGGAGGCTCTTCTAGATCGGAGGGTCCTGAGCTGTGCCAGGAGGACTCTCTGGCGCACTGTGGACTTGTTTGTAGGCTGCCGCCGGGTACCGGAATCATGGCTGCCATCTTGGTCCTACACTGTGATACTGCAGCCTCCGGAGAGCTCTGCCTGGTACACTATGCACATACTAACAGCCAACACAAGGCGTATCTCCAGCTATAACTGAGGAAGGGGCGCTGCCACGAAACACGTCTTTTTATGCTGGTTTAAAATAAAGCGGAGAAGCCGAGCTTACTTCCTGTATTGTACTGAATGTTATATTTCGGTCAGCTGCGTCGGCACCCAGCACATTTTTTGTTCTTCACTAATCCATCAGAATAGTCTCACCTGACAGCGTGACTATCATTGGGTTGGCTGCACCCCAACAACTAGGTCTTCTTCCAGAACCCACTATTCTAACGACAGAAGTATCACATCTTCCGTACGTTTCTCTACCTATAATTTCTCCAAATCTCTCACCCATTCAGGTAGCTCCATCCCTATTTTTGATTTTTTTCACCTTTCTACTTATTTGTTCAGATGGGTGATTTTACGCCGACCGGAAAAAAGGTCTAGACCTATGTTTTGGCCAGAATACGTCGGCCGGTCGCATAGACTCCTATGGGAGCTGCCAGAAAAGGGAGGCGAGAGGTGAGAGTTTAGTTCTGCTGAATTCCCTCCCCATCTCCACCCCTTGCCGGCTGGCGGCAAAGGGAGGTGGCGGGACTGGGCAAGAGATTATCCCACTAGCTCCCGCCCCCTCCCCTTGCCGGCAGCTGCAAGGGGCAGAGGGGGGGGGGTGGTAGTTTAACATACTTGCTCTCGCCCCCTCCCTTTGCCAGCAGCCGGCAAGGTGCAGAGAGGGGGAGGACGTTTAACATACTAGCTCCCGCCTGGCCCAACTCCTGCTTTTGACGGCAGCTGGCAAGAGGTGGAAAGGGGGCGGGAATCTAACATATTAGCTCCTGCCCTATCCCCTCCCTTTGCCGGCAGCTAGAAAGGGGGCGAGAGTTTAGCAGAGCGGTATTTGGGGCTGTGGTGTCTATATGCCACACCCCGGCAGTCTGAATGGGTGTTTAAACAGGAGATGGAGCCGCGGCTTGGCCGTGGCTACCTCCCGTTCCTGCAATTTTGGGCCACGTTGCAGCCATAACGATCGCGGTCAGAAATTGCATCACCTGTGTGAAGGAGCCCTGAGAATTGCAAATGGCTTTTTGAAGGCAACTATAATGCTGATATGGCCCTCTGTGAAAATGACTGACACCCCTGTTCTCAATGCTGCAGCGGGGAGTGGCCCTGCTCCCATCATTCAGAACTACTTGCCAAGTCAAACTTCACAGTATGTTTACTATGAAATGCCACAGCGTCTCAAAATAACACATAAACCGGTGGTGCCTTGTGCTTACCTGGCTCGGGCTCATATTGCCCACAGTTCGGTGGTGGCAGGTTCCCTTTAAACAGTCCTCTATGGTACATTTGGCTACCTTGACCATAGTATGGATTACACAGCACAGCTGAGGCCTTACATACCATGTTACTATGTTACAGGGGTTACATACAATGTTACTATGTTAGAGGGGTTACATACAATGTTACTATGTTAGAGGGGTTACATACAATGTTACTATGTTAGAGGGGTTACATACAATGTTACTATGTTAAAGGGGTTACATACCATGTTACTATGTTAGAGGGGTTACATACAATGTTACTATGTTAGAGGGGTTACATACAATGTTACTATGTTAGAGGGGTTACATACAATGTTACTATGTTAAAGGGGTTACATACAATGTTACTATGTTAAAGGGGTTACATACCATGTTACTATGTTAAAGGGGTTACATACAATGTTACTATGTTAAAGGGGTTACATACCATGTTACTATGTTAGAGGGGTTTTCTGACATTTTTAACATTGGTGGCCATGGGAGGGGATGAGATGTGTGCGCTCCCGCCACCACTCCGGTCCTCCGTTTACACTGGCTGTAGCGGTCACGGTTGTGGCTGACACACGTGTACGGTTCCAGCCAATAGAGGCCTGACCGGGATGTCATCAGTGACGTCCCATAAACTTTCCTATATTAGACCACATAGCAGGTTTACGGGACGACAACACAGCGGTCCGGCGCTGAGTCAGCGTATTCCTTTTATATAGTTTTTTGCACAGGGATCTTAAAAACATATAAAAGAAATAACTTGGAAAACCCCTTTAAAGCAGGAAGAGTGAAAGACATCATAAGACAACTAGAAAATGACTGTCTGCATCCTGCATCCCCCGGGCGGAGGGATATACGTCTCACATGGGTGTCTTTTTATAGCACAATGACTCAAAATTAATTTCTAAAACTCCAGTTTATGGCATTGAAGTGAATTTTCATGATCCTTTGTTTTTACACAGTGTCCCCATAATGTTCGTCTTGTCATTCACTAATTAGTCACTTACTATCTCATCAGCCGGTGAGAATCTCCAGCATCAGCATTAATGTAAAAGTGCCAGAGTGTTTTAGCATCACTGACCCCCAATTCATGTTAATGTCAAGACAATTAATGGAATAATTATGATAGCAATTCATTGAGTACACAATTATGTCTTAAAATCGTCTTTCCTTACGGAGAGGTACGTGTCATCACTCTAGAAGGAGGAAAAACAATTAGAGGCTCCATGTGTATCTTTAGGGCTTTCTCCTCTGAAGAGCTTATTGTAGAGAGCCGGGTAGATCTTCCTCTACTAGAGTGTATTGTTGTACCTTGTAGTATAACGATTAATCTCACATTATATCATTAGAGCAGTTGCAGCTCCAAACCCCTGCATATACATAAGTAATAAAAGCCGGACTGCCTGGATCCACCACTAGAGTGTCTTCAGAAAATGGCCTCTTGTATAAATCAGGGTTTTATCTAAAACGTAGCTTTTAACATTTTTTCTGTTACGATCTTTATTTAATAGAGAAATCTTGAAATCCTGCAGTTCTCACACTGACCACTAGGCCTAATAATAATCTGACACTTCCTGTTCTGTAGAGAAAACTTCAGGCAGGATTACACTGAGAGGTGACACCTCTATATGGTTAACACAGGGTCCACCATTAACAATCGGTGATGTCACAGCTCACCTCCTCTCCCCACACTGCACACTGACCACTAAGTCCAATTTTCCTGTTCGTTATCTCATTATCATCAGAGACAGGATTACATGGTGAGGTAACACATACATATAAATAACTATCAGGACTCAATCCCAGGAGCTCCTGTGCTCCAAGCGGTGGCTCTCCCTGCTAAGCTATTCAGAGAACTGGAGAGTTCCCCTGCATGACCTCGTCATGTTTCCTTGCTCTTGGTCCACTTCCCTGTTTTGGCTCCAACCTGTTCCTGATTGAACTCTCTGTAAAAGCCTAACCCTTTCACTTTCTCATTGAGAGATTATTGAGCTCCCAGCCAGTAGCCAAGCTCCACCACCTGCCTGTTCCTCCACACAGCGAACTGATGCCTCCCTGTTACTGACCCCTGGCCTTCCTCTGACTACGCTACCTGTCTGCTTCTTTGTACTGCAACTGATAACTACCTGTTACCAACCTCTGGCTTTACTGACCATACTATCTGTCCATTCAGGTTACAGCAAGAGACTCCGAACCCGCACCAGATTATTGCAGTAACACAGAACACACCAATCACAATAGGTGATGGTCACAGCTCACCTCCTTTCCTTCTCTGTACAATGTTACAGAGCATTCCCACAACACTTTCATAGAAGTCAATAAATATCTCCGATCTATTGTTTCCTATAGTCTATTTGACCCTTCTCATTTCATTATCACAGGCTGGATTACAATGTGTCCACATTTATCTTCATGCACATTTTATTAAGGAAACCAATTTCTCTTGATGGAGATTCAAAACATTATCACAAGATGCTACAATAGATCACAGCTCACCTCCCTGCCTTCTCTGCACAGGTCACAGATTATGCCCACAGCACTCTCCCATAAAAGTCAATGGACCCCTTCCTTTCCATTGTGTAAATGTCCCATGAGGCTGCTGTAAAGCATATGTCTAAATGTTACTAACTGCAGCTCAGCCAAGGTGGCCGCCTCACAGCCTTCTACAGACAATAGAATAACAAAGCCTGCAGTGTTGCACAACCCTTAGTATTCGAGTTTGAGAGAAATTTGGTTAAGCCCTGCCGCAGGCACGACTTAATAGGCAAACAATTATTACAGCCCCAGGAGTATGCCAAGCCTTTTACCTGTGAAATGGCACCTCCCCAAAATAAATAATTTTACAGGCATTGTAAGCACCAACACACAAGATACCCAACACATATTTGAACCATTGAGATTTGCAACCTAGTAGTGGACCCAATTGTAATAGTAACTGCATTAGTGGCCCCAGTAGGAATAGTGACCCCCATAGTGTACCCAGTAGTAGCCACAATAGTAATAGTGACCTCCTTACTGGCTTCAGTAGTAATAGTGTCCCCCATACTAGTCCCAGTAGTAATAGTGTCCCCCATAGTGGTCCCAGTAGTAATAGCGTCCCCACAGTGGTCCCAGTAGTAATAGTACACCTATAGTGGCCTCAGTAATAAGTGTTCCCCCTAGTGGATCTTTTGCCAGGCAGCAACCCCACAAGCAATTCACTCACTTTGACTGCAGCTTTGGTCTGGATGCAACAGCTGATTAGTCTGTGACCCCTAACCTCTCTCCGTGGCATCTGCATAGTGTACATGGCCAAGGTGGCGTCTAAGTGCAGGAATGTCAATGCCAAGGGTAAAGAGATCAAGGGTTACAGATTCAGCAGCAGCTGCTGCTAGAACGGAGATGCGGGCAGAGTGAGTAAGCTACTTGTAGGGTTGCTGCCCAACCGGGTCACAGCTGGCAATTACTGTTTACCAACCATTAACATGGCTGGTAAAAAATAATTACCCACCGCCCCTCTGATGTCCTGCAGAGCGCCACCTGAAGTCATAGTCTCATGTCACCTCATGATAGGGGCACCCCTAGACAGTCCTGGGGACTTCCACAAAACACCAGGCTGCCATGACATATGAATGGCCTCCGCAATCATGGTTGGGCAAAGGGTCCTTTTGGGCTCCTGGGCTCTGGAGTCATGTTGTCCGCTCATCAAAATAGTTGTTTCAAAATTTCCCACAGCAGGATTGCTGCACATCATCCATAGAAAGCAGGTTTAGATTCAGTTAGTTGGGCCTCATGTCCATGGGCATAATTGAATTGTGGAATCTGCGCATGTCACCCGCACGTGTGATCCGCAGTTCAATCAGCCCATAGACAGTTGTAGTGTCCCAGAACACCATCCCGGTCCCCTCCATAAATGTCATACATGTTTTTTCTATGTAGATGCACTGTGCAAAGCTTGTCCTGTCATATCCACTGTGTGTGTTGCACAGCTGCAGCGCTTAAGAGGTTAACTCTGATACATTTTCATGCATGCAATGCTTTTATTAGTTTGTCTTGTCATGTGGTACAAGTGAGGTTATAAATAGGAGTGCTTGAGAGCAGGAAGTGGTTTTCGACCTTCTCTACCTGAGAGAGTGCTATCACAGAGTCACATGGAAGCACCTGCAGCTTCCATGTAGTTGAAGATGGAGGAAGAAGAGCGACATCCTGTAGCGTTTGGAGTGTGGATGTGAATGGAGTCCCACCATCAAGAGAGAGAGCCCTAGAATAGTTCTGAGCAGGTACCAATTCATACTACAGGCTTTTTCTGTGCAACCGTCCAAGGTCAGGATCACTGCACAGAGGTATGCTAATGAGTTACACTCACAAGCCTGACATGTGAGGTGTTTATTCGTTTAAACCTTCCTGTAGATAATTGTCTGCTGGAGTGCCTGCGGAGTGACCCCTACCCCCTTCCTCCTCTGGAGTGCTCCCAGTCCAGGAGTGGTACAGTACAGATAAGGTGGACTGTAGGACCGGTTTCATCCTGTGTATCCTCCCTGCCTCTGAGCTCTAATCTACTTGCACCTAAGAGAATTGTACCTGCATTGCCTTGAATATTTGTTTGTGAAAGTTATTACTTCAAGTTAAGTTATACTGGGCCCTAACCATTCCTGGGGACCCAAGGAACTATACACAAGTCTCTGTGTTCTTTTCTCCACCGTGTAGCATACTGGTGTGTGGGAACGGTGGGGTCACAAGTGATAACTACTACCCCCATAGCCCTGTTTATTGGCATTCCCTATTTTAGGGGTGCTGAAGCTGGCCTGCAATCTTGCTCTGGCCTTGGCTAGATATCATCCCTTCGGGACTAGAGCCTGGTAAGTGCCGCCATGACAAGCCAACACTTATCCCTCCCAGCCTTGCACGTTAGCCAGGTGCCCAGGGTCATCCCCCTGGGGTGTTGCACAGTCATTAGGCATCCGCAGGTAATTAAACACCTGCGGATGCCATTTTTCCCAATCTGTGAATCGCACGCACGAAAAAAAATCACAGCATGCTCCATTTTTCTGCGGGTATCGCATGGACGGCTTCCGTTTAAGTCAATGGAAGCCGTCCGATCTGCGGCACACCGACAGCTGACACTTTGAAAGAAAAAAAAACTCCACTGTGGTGCGTCCGCCGACATGCCGGCGTGCCTGCCCACATCTGCAGTGGAGAAGATGGAGGGACCGGCACAGCCACGCAGAGGATCCGGACAGGTAGGTACTGTCCTCTTGCATGAAGGACATGAAGCCTAACTCTGCTTTGAACCCAGCCATGTGTAAGTAATAACCAGCGCTGCTGCAATGGTATACCGTTCCACCTTCCTATTGCATGGGCTACTCTCCAAGCCCCGCCCCCTTAGATGGAACAAGTTCACGGGGAAGAAATAAACTGACTCTGTCATTGAAGAAGCAGTCGTCCAGCTTGTTCTGTCAGAGCTATTCAGAGAGTTGGCCATGTGATCGGCTGTTGGAACTTCATGCCGCTGCAGCAGTCCAGGATGTTACCAGTTATGTGAGCGGGCTCAAAGCAGCGTTACTAGTCAAATTTAAACATGCTTTATATGAATGATGAGCTGCAGTTCTGCTGGTAGAAACTTTGAAACAACTTTCTAGCAAGTAGACAACTCCTTTATCTCAGCACCCGCTGTAGTTCTGCTCCTGAAACAGGTGACAGATGCAGAACATGACGCTGTAAAGAGAAAGGCTTTATACAGGGTAACAATAACTGGCATTCACACAGCTGTAAACCAAATATATGCAGTTTGTATTGCAGGGAAAATTAGATAGCTAGAATATAGAGATGAGCGAGCACCAAAATGCTCGGGTGCTCGTTACTCGGGACGAAAATTTTGCGATGCTCGAGGGTTCGCTTCGAACAACGAACCCCATTGAAGTCAATGGGCGACCCGAGCATTTTTGTATTTCGCCGATGCTCGCTAAGGTTTCCATTTGTGAAAATCTGGGCAATTCAAGAAAGTGATGGGAACGACACAGCAACGGATAGGGCAGGCGAGGGGCTACATGTTGGGCTGCATCTCAAGTTCACAGGTCCCACTATTAAGCCACAATAGCGGCAAGAGTGGGCCCCCCCCCCTCCCAACAACTTTTACTTCTGAAAAGCCCTCATTAGCATGGCATACCTTAGCTAAGCACCACACTACCTCCAACAAAGCACAATCACTGCCTGCATGACACTCCGCTGCCACTTCTCCTGGGTTACATGCTGCCCAACCCCCCCCCCCCCCGCATGACCCAGTGTCCACAGCGCACACCAAACTCTCCCTGCGCAGCCTTCAGCTTCCCTCATGCCACACCACCCTCATGTCTATTTATAAGTGTGTCTGCCATGAGGAGGAACCGCAGGCACACACTGCAGAGGGTTGGCACGGCTAGACAGCGACCCTCTTTAAAAGGGGCGGGGCGATAGCCCACAATGCTGTACAGAAGCAATGAGAAATCCAATCCTGTGCTACCTCCATCAGGAGCTGCACACGTGGGCATAGCAATGGGGAACCTATGTGCCACACACTGTTCATTCTGTCAAGGTGTCTGCATGCCCCAGTCAGACCGCGGTTTTTTTCATATATAGTCACAGGCAGGTACAACTCCGCAATGGGAATTCCGTGTGCACCCACAGCATGGGTGGCTCCCTGGAACCCACCGGCGGTACATAAATATATCCCATTGCAGTGCCCAACACAGCTGAGGTAATGTCATGTTAAATGCAGGTGGGCTTCGGCCCACACTGCATGCCCCAGTCAGACTGGGGTTCTTTAGAAGTGGACACATGCAGTTACAACTTCGTGTGGACCGACAGCATGGGTGGGTGCCAGGAAGCCACCGGCGGTACATAAATATATCCCATTGCATTGCCCTGCAGAGCTGAGGTAACGTCAGATAAAATACAGGTGGGCTTCGGCCCACACTGCATGCCCCAGTCAGACCGGGGTTTTTAATACATAGACACAGGCAGGTACAACTCCCTAATGTGAGGTCCGTGTGGATCGACAGCATGGGTGGCTCCCTGGAACCCACTGGCGGTACAAAAATATATCCCATTGCAGTGCCCATCACAGCTGAGGTAACGTCTGATTAAATACAGGTGGGCTTCGGCCCAAACTGCATGCCCCAGTCAGGCTCGAGTTTTTTATAAGTATACACAGGCACGTACATCTCCCTAATGGGAAGTCCATGTGGACCGTCAGCATGGGTGGGTCCCAGGAAGCCACCGGCGGTACATAAATATATCCCATTGCAGTGCCCAGCACAGCTGATGTGACGTCAGCTTTAATGCAGGTGGGCAAAAAATTAATTGGATTATACTGTAGGCGAGGGCCCAAAAAAAATTGGTGTACCAACAGTACCAATGTACCTCAGAAAAATTGCCCATGCCCAACCAAGAAGGCAGGTGAAACCCATTAATCGCTTTGGTTAATGTGGCTTAATTTGTAACTAGGCCTGGAGGCAGCCCAGTTAAAATAAAAATTGGTTCAGGTGCAAGTTTCAACGCTTTAATGAGCATTGAAACGTATAAAAATTGTTTACAAAAATTATATGACTGAGCCTTGTGGGCCTAAGAAAAATTGCTCGTTCGGCGTGATTACGTCAGGTTTCAGGAGGAGGAGCAGGAGGAGAAGGATGAATAGAATACACAGATTGATGAAGCTAAAACGTCCCCATTTTTGATGGTGATAGAGAACGATGCTTCCATCCGCGGGTGCAGCCTACGTATTGCTTAGGTATCGCTGCTGTCCGCTGGTGGAGAAGAGAAGTCTGGGGAAATCCAGGCTTTGTTCATCTTGATGAGTGTTAGCCTGTCGGCACTGTCGGTTGACAGGCGGGTACGCTTATCCGTGATGATTCCCCCAGCCGCACTAAACACACTCTCTGACAAGACGCTAGCCGCAGGACAAGCAAGCACCTCCAGGGCATACAGCGCGAGTTCAGGCCACGTGTCCAGCTTCGACACCCAGTAGTTGTAGGGGGCAGAGGCGTCACGGAGGACGGTCGTGCGATCGGCTACGTACTCCCTCACCATCCTTTTACAGTGCTCCCGCCGACTCAGCCGTGACTGGGGAGCGGTGACACAGTCTTGCTGGGGAGCCAGAAAGCTGTCAAAGGCCTTAGAGAGTGTTCCCCTGCCTGTGCTGTACATGCTGCCTGATCTACGCACCTCCCCTGCTACCTGGCCCTCGGAACTACGCCTTCGGCCACTAGCGCTGTCGGATGGGAATTTTACCATCAGTTTGTCCGCCAGGGTCCTGTGGTATAGCATCACTCTCAAACCCCTTTCCTCTTCGGGTACCGTGGGTCGAGCAGTGTGTACACCCAGTAATCCGTAGTGGCCAGAATGCGTGTAACACGAGGGTCACGAGAAAGGCATCCTAACATGAAGTCAGCCATGTGTGCCAGGGTACCTGTATGCAACACATGGCTGTCCTCACTAGGAAGATCACTTTCAGGATCCTCCTCCTCCTCCTCAGGCCATACACGCTGAAAGGATGACAGGCAAGCAGCATGGGTACCCTCAGCAGTGGGCCAAGCTGTCTCTTCCCCCTCCTCCTCATCCTCATCATGCTCCTTCTCCTCCTCAACGCGCTGAGATATAGACAGGAGGGTGCTCTGACTATCCAGCGACATACTGTCTTCCCCCGCCTCCGTTTCCGAGCGCAAAGCGCCTGCCTTTATGCTTTGCAGGGAACTTCTCAAGAGGCATAGTAGAGGAATGGTGACGCTAATGATTGCAGCATCGCCGCTCACCATCTGGGTAGACTCCTCAAAGTTTCCAAGGACCTGGCAGATGTCTGCCAACCAGGCCCACTCTTCTGTAAAGAATTGAGGAGGCTGACTCCCACTGCGCTGCCCATGTTGGAGTTGGTATTCCACTATAGCTCTACGCTGCTCATAGAGCCTGGCCAACATGTGGAGCGTAGAGTTCCACCATGTGGGCACGTTGCACAGCAGTCGGTGCACTGGCAGATTAAACCGATGTTGCAGGGTGCGCAGGGTGGCAGCGTCCGTGTGGGACTTGCGGAAATGTGCGCAGAGCCGGCGCACCTTTCCGAGCAGGTCTGACAAGCGTGGGTAGCTTTTCAGAAAGCGCTGAACCACCAAATTACAGACGTGGGCCAGGCATGGCACGTGCGTGAGGCTGCCGAGCTGCAGAGCCGCCACCAGGTTACGGCCGTTGTCACACACGACCATGCCCAGTTGGAGGCTCAGCGGCGCAAGCCAGGGGTCGGTCTGCTCTGTCAGACCTTGCAGCAGTTCGTGGGCCGTGTGCCTCTTCTCTCCTAAGCTGAGTAGTTTCAGCACGGCCTGCTGACGCTTGCCCACCGCTGTGCTGCCGTGCCGCGCGACACCGACTGCTGGCAACGTGCTGCTGACACATCTTGATTGCGAGACAGAGGTTGCATAGGAGGAGGAGGAGGGTGGTTTAGTGGAGGAAGCATACACCGCCGCAGATACCACCACCGAGCTGTGGCCCGCAATTCTGGGGGTGGGTAGGACGTGAGCGGTCCCAGGCTCTGACTCTGTCCCAGCCTCCACTAAATTCACCCAATGTGCCGTCAGGGAGATATAGTGGCCCTGCCCGCCTGTGCTTGTCCACGTGTCCGTTGTTAAGTGGACCTTGGCAGTAACCGCGTTGGTGAGGGCGCATACAATGTTGCGGGAGACGTGGTCATGCAGGGCTGGGACGGCACATCGGGAAAAGTAGTGGCAACTGGGAACTGAGTAGCGCGGGGCCGCCACCGCCATCATACCTTTGAAAGCCTCCGTTTCCACAACCCTATACGGCAGCATCTCCAGGCTGATAAATTTGTCTATGTGCACGTTTAACGCTTGAGCATGCGAGTGCGTGGCGGCGTACTTGCGCTTGCGCTCCAACACTTGCGGTAGCGACGGCTAGACAGTGCGCTGAGAGACATTGGTGGATGGGGCCAAGGACAGCGGAGGTGAGGGTGTGGGTGCGGGCCAGGAGACGGTAGTGCCTGTGTCCTGAGAGGGGGGTTGGATCTCAGTGGCAGGTTGGGGCACAGGGGGAGAGGCAGCGGTGCAAACCGGAGGCGGTGAACGGCCTTCGTCCCACCTTGTGGGGTGCTTGGCCATCATATGTCTGCGCATGCTGGTGGTGGTGAGGCTGGTGGTGGTGGCTCCCCGGCTGATCTTGGCGCGACAAAGGTTGCACACCACTGTTCGTCGGTCGTCTGCACTCTCAGTGAAAAACTGCCAGACCTTTGAGCACCTCGGCCTCTGCAGGGTGGCATGGCGCGAGGGGGCGCTTTGGGAAACAGTTGGTGGATTATTCGGTCTGGCCCTGCCTCTACCCCTGGGCACCGCACTGCCTCTTCCAACCTGCCCTGCTGCTGCACTTGCCTCCCCCTCTGAAGACCTGTCCTCAGTAGGTGTAGCAAACCAGGTGGGGTCGGTCACCTCATCGTCCTGCTGCTCTTCCTCCGAATCCTCTGTGCGCTCCTCCCTCGGACTTACTCCAATTACTACTACCTGAGTGATAGACAACTGTGTCTCATCGTCATCGTCCTCCTCACCCACTGAAAGCTCTTGAGACAGTTGCCGGAAGTCCCCAGCCTCATCCCCCGGACCCCAGGAACTTTCCAAAGGTTGGGCATCGGTCACGACAAACTCCTCCAGTGGGAGAGGATTCGGAACCATTGCTGCCCATTCTGGGCAGGGGCCCGAGAACAGTTCCTGGGAGTCTGCCTGCTCCTCAGAATGTGTCATTGTAATGGAGTGAGGAGGCTGGCAGGAAGGAGGAGCAGCAGCCAGAGGATTCAGAGTTGCAGCAGTGGACGGCGCAGAACTCTGGGTGGTCGATAGATTGCTGGATGCACTTTCTGCCATCCACGACAGGACCTGCTCACACTGCTCATTTTCTAATAAAGGTGTACCGCGTGGACCCATTAATTGTGAGATTAATCTGGGGATGCCAGAAACATGCCTCTCTCCTAATCCCGCAGCAGTCAGCTGCGATACACCTGGATCAGGAGCTCGGCCTGTGCCCACATCCTGACTTGGGCCTCCGCGTCCTCGCCCGCGTCCACGTCCACTTCCTCTAGGCCTACCCTTACCCCACAGCATGGTGTATTACCAGTAGTGCAGAAACAGAACGCTGTAATTAAATGTGCCGCTTATTGGCCTGTGGTTGGAGGCTGACTTCGCTTACGGAACGCACAGCAGAGCCAGGAAAGAATTTTGCACAAGCCTGCTGTAACACTTAGCTGGCTGCGTATTAATTAGGACTACTACACCCAGCAGAGACGCAGTACACTCAGGACGGTCACAGGCAGCCCAAATAGAATGTTTTTTCCCAAATTTTTTTGGAAAAGCCCACTGCCTATATAGACAGTATACGTCTTTCACCTTTTTCACTGTCCCTGCCTCAGCACTACTGGCCCTATACTATGTAAAATTACTGCAGACTGTTTCTCTCTGGACAGGATGACAGCGGTGATGTAACGGGCAACGCAGAGCCAGGAAAGAATTTTGCGCAAGCCTGCTGTAACACTTAGCTGGCTGCGTATTAATTAGGACTACTACCCCCAGCAGAGACGCAGTACACTCAGGACGGTCACAGGCAGCCCAAATTAAAAAAAAAATTCCCAAATTTTTTTGGAAAAGCCCACTGCCTATATAGACAGTATATGTCTTTCACCTTTTTCACTGTCCCTGCCTCAGCACTACTAGCCCTATACTATGTAAAATTACTGCAGACTGAGGACGCAATGCTCTGCACGGCCGATATACAAAAAAAAAATGTGCAACACTGCAAAAAGCAGCCTCAACAGTACTGCACACGGTCAGATGTGGCCCTAAGAAGGACCGTTGGGGTTCTTGAAGCCTAAAATAACTCCTAACACTCTCCCTATAGCAACTCCAGCAAGACAGCACTTTCCCTGAACTATGTCAGAATGCATCTGTGGAGGGGCCGATTTATATACTCGGGTGACACCTGATCTCGCCAGCCACTCACTGCAGGGGGGTGGTATAGGGCTTGAATGTCGTAGGGGGAAGTTGTAATGCCTTCCCTGTCTTTCTATTGGCCAGAAAAGCGCGCTAACGTCTCAGAGATGAAAGTGAAAGTAACTCGAACATCGCGTGGTGCTCGCCTCTAGTAACGAGCATCTCGAACACGCTAATACTCGAACGAGTATCAAGTTCGGACGAGTACGTTCGCTCATCTCTTCTAGAATACATATGAGATACAAGTCCAGCTCCAAAAATGTAAATGAAAAAAGAATGTATTGATTTGGAAATCTCATCTAACCATATTGTATTCACAATAGAACATAGAACATATCAGAGGGGGGAGGGGCACATTTTTCTTTTTAACTTAAAAAAATTAACTAATTTAGAAATTGATGGCAGCAACACATCTCACAAACGTTGGGCCAAGGGAAACAAAATGCTAGAAAAATAAGTGGTAGTAATGAAAAACAGCTGAAGGGTCAATTCTCTACTAAGTCAGATGACTGTATAAAAAGAGCACGTTAGAGAGGCAGAGTCTCTCAGAAGCAAAGATGGTCAGAAGTTCACGAAAAACTGCATCTAAAAATTGTGGAACAATTTCAGAAAAATGTTCCTAAATGTAAAATTGCAAAGACTTTGAATATCGCATCTACAGAACATGATATCATCAGAAGATCCATCTGGAGAGATTCATGTGCACAAGGGACAAGGCCGATGGTCAATATTGGATGCTGGAGATCCACAGGCTCTCATTAGTCACTGCATTGAAAACAGGCATGATTCTGTAATGCAATCACTGCATGGGCTCGGGAATACTTCCAGGAATCATTGCCTGTAAACATAGTTTGCTGTCCAATGCACAAAGACAATTTATAGTTGTATCATGCAAAGAAAAAGCCACATATCAAGACAATCAAGAAACACCGGTGTCCTCTCTGGGCCAATTTTTTTTAAATTTAAATGCAAAAATGTCTCCCTTTCCCCTTCTGATATGTGTCCTGTGTTCTGTTGTGGGTTTTTTGGAATAGACACCGGTAAGAATACTGTAGGTGTGCACCCTATAGTAATCACAAGCAATTATACAGTCCACCCTAGCCAACACATTGAATCTGGTAAAGAGTGTAAAAACTCCTCGAAGGCAGTATTTAGATACTCTTAAGCGCCACACTTGATTGAAAAATTAAAAAGTTATGGCTCTTGAAAGCTGGAGACAAACAAAAGAGCAAGAAGGAAATATCCCTGGTCTGGAAGGGGTTAACAAATGTGCAGTAAATTTTTGCAAGTTTGAACGTATTGTAGGTATTGACGAGTTCACTTGAGAATGATCTGTATCTACAATCTGGCGAGCAATCACAGTATCTTTGGCTAAAGACTGTCTTTTAGGGGTCACCCTGTGGGTGGGAGATTGCGGTTATTGAGGGACAATGTAGTGTGTCACTGGGGTTCCAGAAACAGATGCTGGTCTCTGAGTCTCGGATGACTCTGTGCGCATTGCCTGGGAGTGCAGTCGCAGTCTGCTCATAGTGCATCTACTAGCAGCACCAACTGCCCTCACCAGAACACGTCTCTGCAACTCAGACCGCTGATGCTGAGTCGTTCACCCAAGGCTCTCCCACTTGGGTACGCACAAGTCCAGCTGCAGGTTTCTCTGCTGCAGCTTCCACTAGCTGAGTCTCTCCCTTTCCTGTCCCTCAGAAACTGCTGAGTCACACCAGAGCCCAGGAACAGGACCTCTCTTTTATACCTAACCCTTCCGCCAATCAGTGTGCAGCTCAGGCCCTGCCAGCCCATAGCAACAAAAATCAGAGTGAACAAAGTCATGTGACCTTCTCTGGAGGTCCTGGCAGGAACATAAATAATGTAAAGCAGTATTATATATATATATATATATATATATATATATAACCCCTCCGACATCTGCCATGGCAATTTTTTTCCCTACAGGCCAGACAATAGACAATCAATATTGGGCAGGAATCTCGAAGCAACCCAGAAGTGATCCCGGCTCTCTAAATCTCCCAGTGCAGCTCCGTTTAGTAATTTACTGCTTAGTTAATGTGGTTCAATATCATCTAATATCCAAAAATGAGAAAAATGAAGAATAGCGAGTGGCTACATCTTTGTAACTCACAACAGACTTTACACGTAAATGCAAAACACTCGCTACCTTCTCCAGAAATGACGGATGGAGCGGAAAGCTCAGCCTGTGGTAGCCGCACATATGTTTTGTGCTTGGCTCCGGAGCTGGCTATAATCTTGTTGTGGGTAGATGGAGACCCCTCGGTGCAGGCGCACACACTGCTGGCTTTGACAGAAATACTGGAAAGACTCGTTTCCATGTACAGGAGCAGAATTATTTGCAGACTGTCAGTTTTCTCTGATCTTCGATACAGAAGGACTTTTTTTCTAAGATCGGTTTCAAATCCACAGTTACAAATCAATTTATAGGAGGCCGAGGTCTTATAGGCGAATGTGGGGGGGGGGGGGGGGACTATATAGAGTTAAAGGGGTTGTCCAGTTATAAACTATTGATGACTATTACAGGGGTTACAACAACAGGTATGGCGACATGTTTGTTTGCTGCAATGGGGAGGGGAGGTGAGGTAACCGTATACAGGGCGCTACCGGGCGCTACAGGGAGATCGAGTAACAGAACGTATAAGCGAGTAATCTCACCTGTCTAGTAGGAAACGTTCAATCCTGCGAATATTCCCTCAAATAAGGGGCCGGTATCTGCGGGTGACCGAATGAAGGAATGCTCGTTGCGATGAGCAGTATCCCTTGAAGTAGGAAAAAGGAGTGGTAGCATCACGGGGCGCCCTACAGGCGATCATAATGGCGAACGATCCCTCGAGGCTTTTATGTCGCTTCTGTGACTTATGTCATGACGCACTTCCGATCATCCAAGACTTCAACAAATGTAGCACTGCGGGGGTTAAAGAGCACTCCAAACCGTCACTTGTCTTTTCTTTTAGGTTTATTCACACAGTCTTTAACAGGCAACAGAAAGTAACTGGGTCTCCAGATAAACGGTAAATGATAGCAACAACACAAAGTCTCTGTTCAGGATTAACCCTCCTCAGTCCGGAGGTAACGCAGGTAAACTCCTCAGTTGAGGAAGCCATACAAGTCTTCAGAGGTGCACAGACCTGTGGATGTCCAGAGCGCTGCTGGTCCTTATGCCCACACTCTCTGTGGCTCCAGTCCAAGGGCCGGCATATCCCCTCCAGGGGTCCTGCTGCAATTAGGTAGCGCCTTGTCCACAGCGTCTCTCTCTCTCTTCACAGTGGAAGTCACACAAAAGCAATTGTAGGCTGTAACTCCCAGACACACACACCTATTGTTACCTTCCACCTGTCTCCTTAAATAGCAGGCTGGACAGGTGGTAAGGTCTGGCCTGGAGTGGAAGAGGACTGGACTACCTCACAGAGGCTAATAACCTCTGTGACACATACCTTCCACTCCAGACCATTCCTCTTACCCTGTTACACAAACAATAGTAGAGCTCTCTGTGGGCGTGCTAAAAACCCGCACTGACGGCAGCCTATGGCAGAGCATTTCATGGCGCATACAACTACTCCCTGACAAACTAACCTCCCTCCCCGCGAGTCTGCAACGACTGGACGGTACTTGATGACGCAATGATTTTTTTGAATTTCCATCTCCCCTTTTTAAAGGCCATAACTTTATTTTTCCGTCAACACGGCCCCCTGAGGGCTTAATTATTGCTTGGCCAGCTGTAGTTTTTAATGGTGACATTTTGGGGTACATATGATGTATTACTTTTATATTTTTTGTGGAGGGGTGTTGGGCAGGTGGAAGAACACATCAATTCTGCCATTGTTTTTTTTGTTTTTTTTTTACTATATCCATAAGGCATGAATGACATTCGGTACTTTAACTTACAACAATAGCAAAGTTTTATATTTTTTTAGGTTTTTCAACTTTTGCACAATAAAAACCCTTTATTGGAAAATAAAAGACCATTTTTGATAATTTTTAGTTTTTTTATAGCATTTTCTCTATGTTTCCTTTTTATTTATTTTTTTTAAGCTATTTTAATTATTTTTTAACCTTTTTCTATGTCCCTTTAGGGTACTAGAATCTGTATCCCTATGCATTACTTCCGTATTGCAGAATATTATCTTTATTCTTTGCCATTACGAGCCATAGCAGACCCAAAAGTTACGGTCAGGTGTCAGGTGACATAGCAACTCATCAGCCATCCATGATTGAATAGCAGAGGGTGATGACATCACAGTGGAAGCTAACTCCCACTGTTAACCACTTACATGCCATGATCATCATTGATCTCAGCATTTAAGGCAGTAGCTGTGGGGATCAGTGTTCCCTCCAATGCCAGCTGTTGCAGCGGGACTCTGGTTGTCAATTACTGCTGGGTACCACTGAGGGCAGTGTAGGCTCAGCTTCTGAGCCAGTGCCATCTACATGCTGTATATGTGCAGCATTTCACGTTAACCTCTTTCTTGCCGTGATGTACATGTATGTCATGGTGTGGAAAGAAGTTACATATTGGAAACTCTATGAATACTGAATACAGTCCTGAAGGCATGGACTTCAGACACATTCTCCACCTCACTTAAGGATGGCACTCTACAGCTCTTGACTGAAGGGCCTTCAGCTTGGTCACGTGACTACAGATCCTATACAATGCTGCTGTGATGTCTGGTTACTAAGCGGCAACAAAGCACTAAAAGTATCCATTTTCCACTATCTTACATTTTTTTAATGTTTTTTTTTACATTTGTTTTGTTCTTTCGTAATGATTTTCCAGCTCAGAAAGCATTTTTTTACCCATGTTTTGTCTACAATTGGCAAATTCAAGTATCTAAAGCTGAAATTTGTGGCCCCAAGCTACACCGGAGTTTTCTACTGGCCTGTTAACGCTACCTGAATTGCCCTTTAGTCATTTGTGCTTTCTAAGAAATGTAATTATAGACAAGGCTGTGATCAGGCTGAAGTTTGGAACATTCGCAACGCCTACCATAGGCTGTAATTATGGTCCAAATACAGACCTCTGATCATGATGGTATAATGTATTGTGATCACACTGCCTGAAATCGCCGGTATTGTCCGAGCCTTAGCTCAGGTGAATTACAGTATAAACTGCCACAAATCTGTAAATAAATTGATCGTCTGCAGATTAGACTCTCCGCAGCCGGCCCTCAATGCTGCCGGGTCTTTTCTGCATGTATTGTACTGTAAAGTAATGTGGATTTTCATCGTTTTATTTGATATATCCATAATCCTCAATATCCGAATCTCAATTCACAGCCTTTCTTTTTTAACCCCAAATAGGTAAGTGGGTTCTCTCCTGCACTGGGCGGAATAATCACATGGTGCTATTGGTGATCGGGTGCCAAAGTCCTTTAATCCCACAAAGTGGGTTTTGTGTTCGCCTCCTACCAGCTTCTGGTCTTGTTTTTCCTACTCATGCTTCTCAACTGTGCAACACTGGAAACTGCTGCTTCTCTCTCTCAAGAGTATTACTTAGTTACTAATAACTATGTATAGATATATCAGGGGTCAGTACAGAGATCTCTCCCGTCACCTATTTATACCCAGGACTGTGACAAGGGGTTGCTTTAACAACTATGTATAGATATATCAGGGGGCAGTACAAAGATGTCTCCCATCATCTATTATACCCAGGACTGTAACAAGGGGCGCTCTTATAGCTATGTATAGATATATCAGGGGTCAATACAGAGATCTCTCCCACCGTCTATTATACCCAGGACTGCAACAAGGGGGCGCTCTAATAACTATGCATAGACAACAGTACCAGTGATTCTGGTGGTGCAATGCACCACTTACCAATAAAATATAATGAAATGCATTGGATTTGGTCAAATACTAGTGCTTTATGAGCTTCAGCTGCTCACTGAGGAGACATGTTCGCATGTTGCTTTCGCATGTAACCTGCTTGTGATTTACGAACTTCAACAGTTTGCTGAGGAGACATGTTCGCTTGTTGCTTTCACATATGAGCTGCATATGATTTACAAACTTCAACAGTTCACTTAAGAGACATGTTCACTTGTTGCTTTCACATATAAGCTGCACGTGATTTATGAACTTCAGCAACTCGCTAAGGAGACGTTCTCTTGTTGCTTTTGCATATAGGCTGCACATGATTTATGAACTTCAAGGGCTCGCTGAGGAGACATGTTGGCTTGTTGCTTTCACATATGAGCTGTATGTGATTTATGAACTTCAGCAGCTCGCTGAGGAGACATGTTGGCTTGTTGCTTTCACATATAAGCTGCATGTGATTTACGAACTTCAGCAGCTCGCTGAGGAGACATGTTCACTTGTAGCTTTCACATATCAGCTGCTCGAGATTTGCAAACTTCAGCTGGTGGCTGAGGGGACATCATGGCTTGTCGCTGTGTCATGTAAGCTGCATTAGCTTCTTGGCAGCGTTGAACCCTCTGTGGTGACATGCTTGCACAACAGTGATGGTTTCTTCCAACACTGGACAATGGTTCATGATAAGATGAAGGCTGGACTTGTGCTGGTGGCATTAGCACTGGAGATGACCTGATATCACGTTCAGGAGATGTGAAGATAGCAGTGAAGGACGATGCTTCATTGTTGTTGGTCAATATGCACTGCCAGCCATGTATGTGGACATTTGTGAGGTGTCATTTATCGGAATCTCCACACAGGTGTGCAGCTGTCTCACAACCAGCTACAAACTGCTAGACTGAGTACTGCTGTATTCATAGCAACTGAGGCCACGAGAGGTTTGTGGGGGATGTAGTCCACCCGTAATCCCTCATTCACTACACAGGGATGAAGGATCTGTGATGATGTCACTGTCATGTGATCACAGGCAGAGCTCAGGGCCTCAGTGACTGATCACATGATGGTGACATCATCACATGTACCTCACACAGTCACTCATCACTCACAGACAAATGGACGTTAGCATTTTGATATTAAGGGTCAGTACAGTGATCTGTCCCATCATCTATTTATACCCAGGACTGTGACTGTAACAAGGAGGCGCTCTCTACTTCTGGAGGAAAGAAGGCTTCTACACAACACAGAAGAGGGTTCTTTATTGCAAGAGCAGTGAGACTATGGAACTTTCTGCCTGAGGAAGTGGAGATGGCAAACTCACTAACAGAGTACAAGAGGTGCCTGGAGTGTGGTAAGATTACATTTTATATCACTGATTACTTCATAAGGCTTGGTGACCTGGGGTTTATTCTGATTGCCAGATTCGATTCGAGAAGAAATTGTTTTTTCCTAAAATGTGAAAAATTTACTTTTACTTCATTGGGGTTTTTTGACTTCTTCTGGGACAACATTGGGGGATAATAGGCTGAACTGGATAGGTCTTTTTTCAGCTATACAAACTACTATATGTTGCTATACTCTATCCTACCAAAAGTACTTATCATTAGAATGTATTGAGTCTCATTAGCATGTCACATGTCCTACCATCCTTTATTGAAAAAAAATTACCAAATATGGGATTGACAAGACAACTGGCTGAGTGATCGTACTCAAAGAGCGGTCATAAATGGCTAGACATCCAATTGGAAGAATGTGGCAAGTGGGGACCACAAGGCTCTGTCCTAGGCCCAGTGTTATTCAACATTTTTATAAATGATTTGCAGGAAAGAATTGAAGAAAAACACTTCATGTTTGCTGATGACACAAAGCTAGGAGGGATAGCTAATAGAGATCAGCGAGCACACTCGGATACAGCAGTTATTTGAGCGAGCATCTCTCTTCTCGAGTAACTGCTTACTGGTACGAGCGTGTTTGGGGGGGGGGGCGGGGAGCGTGAGAGAGATCTCTTCCCCCCCACTACCCCTTGCTGACCGAGCACGCTCATGACGCCCCCTCCCCCCCCCCCCGACCAGTAAGCAGTTACTCGAGAAGAGTGATGTTCCGAGCATGTTCACTCATCTCTAATAGCTAACACTAGAGAAGAGAGAGGTTTCAAAAGGATCTAGAAAAGCTTGTGGGCAGCGACTAAAAGAAGGAGAAATGCAAAGTCCTACATCTGGGCAAGAAAAATGAAAAAAGCACATACAGAATGGGAGGATTTGGGCTAAGCAGCAGCACATGTGAAAAGGACTTGGGTATACTAATAGATCATAGACTGAACATGAGTCAACAATGTGATGCAGCAGCCAAAAAGGCAAACACAATTCTGGGATGTATTAAGAGAAGCATAGAGTCTAGATCATGTGAGGTCATTATCCCCCTCTACTCTTCCTTAGTCAGACCTCATCTGGAATACTGTGTCCAGTTCTTGGCACCCCACTTTAAAAATGACATAGACAAACTGGAGCAAGTTCAGAGAAGAGTTACCAAGATGGTGAGCGGTCTGCAAATCATGTCCTATAAGGAACGGTTAAAGGATCTGGGAATGTTTAGCAGAAGAGAAGGCTGAGAGGAGACTTAATAGCTGTCTACAAATATCTGAAGGGCTGTCACAGTGCAGAGGAATCAGCCCTATTCTCATCTGCACAAGGAAAGACTAGAAGCAATGGGATGAAACCGAAAGAGAGGAGACACAGATTAGATACTAGACAGTGAGGGGGATCAATGAGTGGAACAGGTTACCACGGGAGGTGGGGAGTTCTCCATCAATGGAAGTCTTCAGGGACTGGACAGACATCTGTCTGGGATGCTTTAGTGATCCTGTACTGAGAAGGGGGTTGGACCCGATGACCCTGGAGGACCCTTCCATCTCTACCATTTTATGATTCTATGATCCTAAACCATGCTACATAAGATGCAGACCCTCGGTGGTATCAGCCATAATTTGTGATGGGAACTGCACGGTATTGGATATATGGGTTATGCTGCTGCATGCAAATCATTTATCACGAGGTGCAACGTATTGGCCTGTCTACAATGGTGCAAGGAGCGTAATTATTGGACAGTTGAGCAACAGAACAATGTTCTAGGCAGCGAAGAATCACACTACTCCATCTTCACATCAGATGGCCGTACCTGGGTGTGGAGGATCCTGGGGAACGCCGCCTGCCTGCTTTGTGCCAACAGTTAAGTACAGCGGAGGTTCCGTTATGGTCTTGAGATGTTTTACATGGCATGGTCTCAGTCGGTTGGTTGGAAGGACAAGAACCATGAACACAAAGGTGTACCCTGACATTCTAGACAATAGTGTGCTGCTCCCATACTCTGGGAATGGTCGGCGATACTTCCATCAAGACAACGCGGCTTGTCACAAATTGAGTGCTGTTTTATGTTGGGTTGAGGATGTTCCATAACTGGATTGGCCTGTATAGAGTCCCACCTGAGCCCTACTGAACCTCTCTAGAATGAAATGAAACATCGGGTCAGGAAATATGAACAGTGTCCACCTTCTTTGAGAGAATTCAGCGGCCATTTACATGATGAATAGAGGGAAATAGTAGCTGAATTGTTTCAGAAGTTAGTTGAAAGTATGCCATGCATAGTATCCAATGTCATTAGGGTCACATGAGCCCCACTAAGTACTAGCATATGGAAATAAATACTACTTGTGATTCTTGCTCAGGGGTCCGATCACTTTTGGTAGGATAATGTCGTTAAGGCCGTGTTATATGGTCCCATTATAATCGAGCACGAATGTTTCCACAGCATTCATTCACCTGTTTAACGGGCCATGTTAAAGGGACAATGAGCAACCATTGACTGATTATGGCTTTTTTGCCATATTAAATTGCTCATTGGTCAGCTGTACATCGCCCTATGTGAGTGACCAATGAAAGCTACAAATGGCAATGCCGGCTCTGTGTTACTTTGATTGTAATACCAGCAATTCTCAGAGAAATGTAAATGAGCAACAATCAACCTACTTTGACAATCAGCGCTCGTTACATTGGCCTGAGCAAGAAGGACCTAAAGTCGGGTTGTATATATAAACCGCAAGGGTGGATGGCGCCGAACCTGCAGCAACACATGAGAAACTGTAAGTGGTGTGTCAGGGTGATGTTAGGGACACAGATCCTACACGAGGCCCTTCGTCCTCACCGCCACTACAACGCCACAATGTAACATTACATCCATGTTTGTCATCCCCCCATGTTAAATAAACTAATCAGACAATTACTGACGGGAAGGCATGTAGGTAGCGCTCTCTCCCCGTTCCTTGCTGCACGCAGCTCGGATGATCCAGCCTCGCCATTTGTTTCAATTCTTCCTTAAGGCGAACTGGCCAGCTGCACTCCTAGGTTTCTTAGTTCTGGATTGTGAACCCCACCTGGCGAGATTTGTTTAGCTGACAGCTGGCAGAATTTCATAAAAAAAGAACAAAGTGCCTGAAAAAAAAGCTAAAATCTCCTTGGATGATCCAGCCACGGCGAATTCCCATATTTTCCCTCACATTTAATATATGCATGTAAACAAGAACGTGGAAAATTAGAACATAGGAATCTGAGCGAACAAAGTCTGTAAGGAGAACGTATTGTTATTACATGCTGTATATATCTATATATAATGTGTATTGTTATTACATGCTGTATATCTATACATAATGTGTATAGTTATTACATGCTCTATATATAATGTGTATTGCTATTACATGCTGCATATATCTATATATAATGTGTATTGTTATTACATGCTGCATATATCTATATATAACATGTATTGTTATTACATGCTGTATATATCTATATATAACATGTATTGCTATTACATGCTGCATATATCTATATATAATGTGTATTGTTATTACATGCTGTATATATCTATATATAACATGTATTGTTATTACATGCTGTATATATCTCAATATAATGTGTATGGTTATTACATGTTGTGTATATCTATATATAACGTGTATTGTTATTACATGCTGTGTATATCTATATATAACATGTATTGCTATTACATGCTGCATATATCTATATATAATGTGTATTGTTATTACATGCTGTATATATCTATATATAATGTGTATTGTTATTACATGCTGTATATATCTATATATAACGTGTATTGTTATTATATGCTGTATATATCTCAATATAATGTGTATGGTTATTACATGCTGTATATCTATATATAATGTGGATTGTTATTACATGCTGTATATATAATATGGATTGTTATTACATGCTGTGTATATCTATATATAATTGCAAGAGGCGGCTGCTCAGGTACTCTGAAGCGACTCCATGTCGTCTGCGACAGCCACAATGGCCTCTTCGTGGCGTTACTGTGATTTTATTTATGTTATTAGTAAATCGTGACGGCAGCGCTACATCTGCTCAAGAATGTTAAATGTGACACAATTAAGAAATCACAAGAATCGGGGAGTAAAACGTAAGAATTTTCTATTCGCTTTCTTTGTTGCTGTCAGCAGTGATCATACATCAGTGCACAAATACAAGTAGGGAGTATACATCAGTGCACACATACAAGTAGGGATCATACATCAGTGCACACATACAAGTAGGGATCATACATCAGTGCACACATACAAGTAGGGATCATACATCAGTGCACACATACAAGTAGGAATCGTACATCAGTGCACAAATACAAGTAGGGATCATACATCAGTGCACACATACAAGTAGGGATCATACATCAGTGCACACATACAAGTAGGGATCATACATCAGTGCACACATACAAGTAGGAATCGTACATCAGTGCACACATACAAGTAGCGATCGTATATCAGTGCACACATACAAGTAGGGATCATACATTAGTGCACAGATACAAGTAGGGATCATACATCAGTGCACACATACAAGTAGGGATCATACATCAGTGCACACATACAAGTAGGGATCATACATCAGTGCACAGATACAAGTAGGGATCATACATCAGTGCACAGATACAAGTAGGGATCATACATCAGTGCACACATACAAGTAGGGACCATACAGCAGTGCACACATACAAGTAGGGATCATACATAAGTGCACACATACAAGTAGGGATCATACATCAGTGCACACATACAAGTAGGGATCATACATCAGTGCACACATACAAGTAGGGATCATACATCAGTGCACACATAAAAGTAGGGACCATACAGCAGTGCACACATACAAGTAGGGATCATACATCAGTGCACAGATACAAGTAGGGATCATACATCAGTGCACACATACAAGTAGGGATCATACATCAGTGCACAGATACAAGTAGGGATCATACATCAGTGCACAGATACAAGTAGGGATCATACATCAGTGCACAGATACAAGTAGGGATCATACATCAGTGCACACATACAAGTAGGGACCATACAGCAGTGCACACATACAAGTAGGGATCATACATCAGTGTACACATACAAGCCTTCAGTAACAGTGGTTATTTTACATGTTAGGAGTATCATCACCAGGAATAATGTACCTGGGGTTCCTCAGGTTACAGACAGAGATGATGTCTGGGTAACATATGACAGTGCTGGTAGTCTTCCTTGGGCCGGTTTAATGGCTCCTTAGTGGCATGAGCTGTGAGTGGTATACACCTTCGTTTTGGCCCAGGTTATGGGGTATTCCGCGGCTCTGGGGTCCACAGTTATAACTCTGCTCTGTATTTGGGGGTCCTCTCCTCATGGGGACATGAATACTTCTGTGTTTTACCTCTCGTGTCTCGGCCACCTCGCAGGGACTCTCCTGTGACAGGCTGCAACTTGCCTCTGGATACAACAAGTCTTCCGGCAGCTGCCTGACTGTAATGCTGACAGGGATCTTTCTCTGCCGGTAATCCTAACTCACTCTCTATACACAGTAACACTGTCCCTCTATCTCTATACACAGTAACACTGTCCCTCTATCTCTCTCTGATGGGCGCCCGAAGGTTTTCACTATTTAACTCTCTCACTTGTCTGACTAACTCCTCTCAACTACACATGGTCACACTGACTAACTATACAGTTCACTTGTTTAACAGCCGGCTTACTGACAAACTCTCTGCACTTTACTGTTGTGATAAATGTGGCTCAGTCGTTAGCACCGTTACCTTTCAGTTCTGGGGTCCTAGATTCAAATCTCATCAAGGATAGCATTTGTGTAGAGTTTGAAAAACTCCATCCAGAGTCACATTTGGTCACATTTGAACCTACAACTCCAGCAGTACTAACAACTGAGCCACCACACTTGTCTATTCTGCTCCACAGAAGGAGAACATAAAAATACCATCCAAATGTCCCTGCTCAGATTTGAAGTTAGAACTCCTGCACTACAAGACAACAGTGCTAACAACTGAGCCACCACACTTGTCTGTTCTGCTCTAGAAAAGAACAACAAGAATAAACACAGATTTGAACTCCAGCACTGCAAGGCAGCAGTGCTAACACCATACCAGTCCTTCCTGCTCTAGAGGAGGAGGAGAACAAGGAGAACAAAGAGAAAATGAAAACTAAACCCAGATGTTGCCCTTGGTCATATTTGAACCTAGAACCACAGTGCCAACAACTGAGCCACCACACTTGTCTATTCTGCTTCAGAGGAGGAGAAGAAAAATAAGGACAACATAAAAACCCCATTCGGGTGTTGGCCTTGGTTAGGTTTAAACTCACAACTCCCACTCTCCAAGGAAGCTGAAGAAACAACTGAGCCACCACACTGCTCTAGAAGAATAAACACAAAGGGAACATAAAACCTCAGATGTGAACCTAGAACTCCAGCACTGGAGGGTGAATAATCTCGGTTGCAACAGTATTTAATGAAGACCACCCCTGATCGAGACTGGGTTTTACTCTGACATGTCGTCCATTTTATCTCTTCCTTGAGAAGACCTTCCACCTAGAAGAGCAATTTTTCACGGCTCTTTCCGGTGGATGTCTCAAAGAGCCTTGGTTGCATTTCTATACATTGTAATAACATGTATCGTACGTTCCTTTCAGTTAAGATAAGGAGTACTCTAAATGATGGGAATGGCATTTTCTGCATCTGTTTCTCTAGCAAAACCTATCAAATGTCTATTTTTTTGGCACGGCTGCCGGAGCCGAGAGTGGATGACATAAACCAGCTTTGTGGTTACATGTTTCATTTTTAATCTCATGGAAATGAAAATCAGCGCTGAATTGTCCCTGCGCATGTGACAATAAGCTGCTCCGTTCCAACTATTAAAGCAAAGGGGCGTCGACATCTCTTAGCTTAATGTTCAGCATATGCAAAACATCATGTGTTTTATATGTCCAAAGGAATAAAAAAAAAACTACACACTGACAAACCTGTCTTTGGTTTAGCGAGCGGAACAATAGACAATAACCTCTGGAGCTCAGTTTTACAACGTTCTGTAATTCTCAGGCTATTTGAGATCCTACATGTCCAAATGACTCCACAATTGAAGCATGTGTACTCAAAAAAAAAAAAAAAAAATCAAGGAGGGACCCTTGGCATTGCCCTCCAAAAAGTTTCCAATATGCCCTCGTAAAATTCTCTGTGTAACATTATTACAGAAGAAGCCTAAAAGATAAAATCATGAGGAAAGCAGCTCTGCTCCGGCGTGATTAATGCGTATTGGGACATAGACTAAAAAACAATTAGGTTTGGCTATCGTCCTGATTGATGTAACAGCGTGGAAATGGACGCCAAATGTTCAGCAGGAAGCGAGAGATGCTGGCGCCCTTCTTGGAGAGGGAATGAGTGCAGAGGGGGCATCTTGTAGGAGATAGAGCCTCTACCCGTAAAACCTGATGTGTGTTTTTTCTGTGGTTAAACTCTCAATGCCAATGGAAACAAAAAGGCATATTAAAATAAAAGGAGCCATGAAACGTATCAAACTCATTACATATTACTCGTTCTGAGAAAAAGAGTGTCGCTTGGCCCATCTCCACCGTGCCCATAATACATCTCAGAGGAAGCTAGACTCGCTGGTGCCTCCAGAGATATGTTCTCTTTGTAGACTTTTTTTTTTTTTGCTACAAAGAAAACACTGATATTAAGCTTCACACGGTAAGACGCTGATTCTTTCCAGCGCCGGATCCTGCCAGCACAGAGATGTGGTCGCAACACTGATGATTTGCAGTACATTCGGGTACCATATAATGTACAGCACACGTTTTTTCATTCCCTTTTGATTGGATTCTCTAAAAATGTCACTTAAAAGGGCTCTAATGACTTTTTCTCATCTATTGCCCATTGCTTATATAGTGCCAACATAGCGCATGTGTCCCCAATGGGGTTTCCAATCTCATTCCCCTATCTCTAGAGTAAGGTCACACATACAGAGTTTACATTGCAAATATCTTACATACCCTTAGAAAGACATTTTAGCCAATCAATATATTTTTGAAATGTGGAAGGAAATTGGAGAACACAAAAGAAATCCATGCAAACACGGGGAGATGTTGACGATGGTTGGATTTGTCCCATTGTAAACTATTGATAACATAGTAGATCGGTAGAGGTCCATCAGCCTTGACCCTTGTGGATCAGCTGTTCTTTTGGATGGTTCGCTTTTGCACTGAGCTCATTTCTGCAGGAAGCAGACAGCTCCAATGTCTCTGCAGTGGTCAGACTTGGTAATGAATGGGAACTTTGTCTGTAATACCAAGCCTGGCCACTGTAGTGAAAACTTACTTCATGCAGAAATAAGCTCAATGCACAAGTGACCAAAATGACAGCTGATCTGCAGGGGTCACAGATGACGGACCACTGCCAATCTACTATGGGTGACCTAATCTGAGGATAGGCCAGACTGAGTGGGATTTTCTCCAGTAACCCAAAATGGTGTGATCGAGGAAAAACATCCATCAAAAGAGCATCCTGTGGAGCGAAACCACTAGTTACTAAAAGGAGTCAGAGGAGGATGTCGGGGATCGTTCTGACCAACAGGTGCTGAACAGTGAAGAGAAGCCGAATACAACGCTGGAGCTCCATGTAACGTGTCTGAATGCACAACTTGCCAGTCCTTCACACGGATAGCCTATTACAGCAGACGACCAGTTCCAGCGCCATTGTGCCTAAGAGAAACCGAAAGACGAGACTCCAGCGGGCAAAAGAGCGCAAAACTTGTATCACTGAGCAGCGGAAAAACATCTCCTGGTCAGATGGGTCCAGATTTCTGTTGCTGATGGGAGGTCAGAATTTGGCACAAGCAGCATGAATCGCTGACCCCTTCCTGTCAGCCGGTCAGAACATGTCAGCACCGTCATCTAATCTGCAGCAACTACAAGAAGCTTCCTGTCCGCAGGGGCCGATATTCCTGCAGAACCGTTTCATCATCGAGTGGGATTTACAACATGAAGAATTGCTGCGGATCTGAAGGCCAAAGGAGTCCAATGATACTAGATGGGGGTCTGTAATAAGGAGGCGGTCAGTGGATGTGATATTGAGGTCATGGGATAAATTCTGACCAGGGTGATATCTGAATGAGATGTGTATGCTTGTGTAGAAATCCTCTTAAATATTCTGTTGCGATTCATGTACAATCCATAGAGTAGAAGAAACAAATGAACCGTCCTGAAGTGAAAATAACCCCTTTAAGTGGCGGCTACGATGTTTTGATCACGTTTTGTTCCGTTTCTCTGAATTTCCTTCCATCTGTCACCTGTAACGTTAATTCTTTTCTTCCTGTTGAGTTCCGGCTGCCGGACAAATATGGAGGCGTTTTCCTTACATTACCTTATCAAAGCTGTTCATTCCGTTATTTGGAGCGGCGGTCCCTTTTCTTTGTTGTGGCTTCTGGGACAACTAAAAAAATCTTTTTTTTTTAGCATTTTTTATGTTCTTAAAACCAATTTCACCTCCTAAGAATCAAAACTTTTGGAAATGTATTAAAGTTGTTGGAGTGACCCTTAACATTTAGATTTGGTAATAAGGTTACCGGGATCGGAGTTCTCTCATGTGTCCATAATAATTAACGATGAGCATCAAAGAAAGAACAAGAGACACCAACTGTGTGAAGGGCGTGACCCGTACAACATCCAGTGCTGAGCATATGCAACAACCAGATCCCATCGGGGTTCAGCACCATCACATGGAATCCCTAGAACCTCACCCACAAAAAACACCCAACAAAAGAAAAATCAGAAGCAAAACGAGGGTCCACATGAAGAGCGCAGAGCAGCGGACATGGCCGGCCTCATCCTATCCTGACAGACACGTGTATTCTCTATCTAGGTAGCTGGAGTCTGTATGGGCTCTCCTATAGAGCCGGAGACCGAGCCGTCATTGTAGAGGCCGACATGTGGGAACCAGGAGTAAAACACAAGAGCCCCCAGCATGTTCCACTGCTAACACAGTATCCTCAGGGGAAATATACTGGGGCTGTAAGCAGGGGACCCCTGAAGAGACAACCTTTATATGTCAGAAGGGAGTGACCAAATATTCCAAACAGCCAATCCCTGCACTCCGTGTCTAATCACATTGTTATTGGAGGAAGTGATGGACTGACATACAGAAGCTGCTACCGATGTCAGCAATAGACCAATCCTTCACCAATGCCGATGCTTGCTCTGCAGACCATTGCACAGCGCAGTCTGCAGTCCCAGAGGGCAGAGCGTGCGCTAGCAATAAGGGGAGACCTAGATCTGTAATCAGCCAACAACATAGAAGATGACTAGCGCGTGCCCAGCTCATTATATCAGACACTTAGATAAGGAACGTAAGATATACTAACCCAAAGAGAGAAGTGAAGCCGTGTCCCTCTGTATACTCTACTGGATCTTATAGGTCATAAATGACCACCAGATAGAGGAATAGGAGGAGTCCAGAGATTCACAATAAATATATTCCTGCCACTGTGGGATGAATCTCTGAGGACCTCGGTCAACCCTCAAAAGTCATAACAATTAATACCCCATGATAGACCATTATAGTATCAGATAAAGAACAAAGGGCAGGGTCTCCATACAGCGCGAAGTCCCCACTGTGCTCTTTCTGATGAGCCTAGCCCCTTGAGATTTATTTACTGTGCAAAGCAGAACAAAAGTAAGTGTAGTGTCCAGTCACAGTAGACCAACACCCTAATGGCTCCTTTACATGGGTCGACAGTCTTTCAAACGTGACCTCTGCACAAACGCTGAGATCACTGCTAAGGTCGTCAGCACTCATGCAGAGCATTTAAACTGAAAGACTTCCCGCTGGATCGCGGGCGTCTTGTCCACTTCTCTCTCAGCGCTTCACCTCCTATGGAAAGCACTGAGCGGGGAGCATTTACACCGGCCGAGAAGCCAGCGAGGTTTTTTAAGCTAAAGAACCACAAATGACAAGTGAGCGATTTTTTTGCATTCACACTGAATGATTATCCTTCAAATTTGTTCGTTTGAACGAATTTTGAGCAGTAATCGTTACGTGTAAATGGGCCCTAAGTTACACATCATTGCTGCAAAAAGTAACAAATCCTACAAAAATCTATCACTTCCGAATAATTAAATTATGTGACCAGATTCTTAAATCACTGATAAAAGTGAAAGAATGTGGATACAATGACTAAAGGCCCATTTACACCAGCTAATGATCGCTAAAAAATCACTAATCGGCGATCGTTTTAGTGATCATCGCCGCGTCTAAATGCGCACCCATCGTGCGCTTTTCAGGGCACTGCTAGCTGATCATTAAATTCAGTCCAACCTAAAAATCATCATTCACTCTTATCAGTAGTTCTCCACGGGGACTGCTGATAGCATTGTTTCCCTGTGGAGAACAAAAGATCTGAGCTCAGATAAGAGCCTCTGGCTATTAACTGCATTTAGAGAAGGCTTCATTTGCACACTTAATTGCTCTTAAGTAGCTACTTAATAGCTTATGCAAAATGATCGCTCAAAGCTCTCACTCAGACTGTCGATAGAGCGATCTTTGAGCGATCATCTGCTGCGATCTTTGAGCGATCATCTGCTGCGATCTTTGAGCGATCATCTGCTGGTGTAAATGGGCCTTCAATATGATTTCTAGGGAATGTCAGAATCCTCCACTACCAAGAATAGATCAGTGAAGTCTGAGCTGCTCTAAAAGTTTCAGACGTAAAGTTGTTTTAACCCTTGAATGACAAATGTAACAATCACCTTAATGCTTCCACAAAGTTAATGTGATTCTTCTAAACTTAAAGGGGAAGTCCTCCTGCATCTTCTGACATGTTTGATAGTCATTGGGGATGTCATCCTTCACCTTTAGGCTGGGTTCACACGGGTGGAATTGCTGCAGAAATTCTGCCGGCAATCTTTAACCCGAGCTTAAACAGAAAAGTGGCCGAGATTAGCAAAAATCTCCTCCACACGCTGCGGAGAACCCGTTGCAGCCAAGCCGCGCTGAAATTGACATGCTGCACAGAATTCAATGCTGCAGTATGTCAATTGTATCGCCATTTCCACGGCGACCTCTCTTCTCTCTATGGGCAGATATGGCTGCGGCGGAATACAGGCGGCGAAGCTGCTTCAAAACCCGCAGTATTTCCGGTAAATTTTGCGGTGTTTCCGTGCGGACCCGCTGCGGCCATACCGCGAGATTTCCATGGGATTTCCACCCCGTGTGACCGCTGCCTTAGGGTTTATTTCTTAATGTTTAATTCACAAATAACCTCTTAAGGTACCTTTGCACGGCAGAGGTGTAACTTGAAGCTTTTGGGCCCCAATGCAAAATCTGTAATGGGGCCCCCAATTATAATGCTTTAGTCATAGTACTGGGCTGCTTATATGGAAAATAGAAGTCTTATGGGCCCTCTAAGGCTCCTGGGCCCTATAGTTACACCCCTGTTACACGGGATGACTGGCGCATAAGCACATGACAGCCATCACACCGTCTATTGTTCCTGTGCTTTCACAGAGAATGGAGGTGGAGCGGTTGGAGATCTCATCTGGCCGCCCACCTCTATTTACTGCGAATAGGCCGTCGTCCATGGAAGTTTACACCGGTCGCTGGTTTTTAAGTGAGCTAAAAACCAAACAACTCTGCCAAGTGAGGGATTCCGGGCTCAGTGTCCTGTCAGGGGCCACAGGTTCACGGGACGACTATTGCCGGAATTTGCTCTTTTCAGTGATTATTCGAGGGATAATTGCCCTGTGTAAAGGTACCGTTAGATCTTACTGATATGTCTTGTCAGTACAATAATAACAAAGGACCCCAACCAATTTCCTACCACGACACCAGCAGTCCAGTTATGGCCAGCAGAGTCCTGGGGCTGCAGAGGCAGTCAGATTACTGCGCTGGAACTAAAGGGCCAATAAGCATTCACATAAACGTTCGTTTGCCTGATTGTCAAGTCCCTATGTAAAAAAACATAAGTTTAGCCAAAAAAACGAGCAAATGCTCATTCGTTGTCGAATCATATCAATTAGGCAAGCATAAAAATGCTCACTGGTCAGTTCCATATCTCTTCATGCAAACGGTGAGATGTGCAGCCGACCAATGACAGCTCTGTGGGGACAAGCGATTGTATTAAAAGGAGAATTCTGGGCTTTTACTATTGATTGCCTATACTCAGAATAAGTCATCAATAGTGGCCCAGAGGTTGTGGGGCCCCTCCATAATGTTATATGTCTGTCTTGTGCCATTGTCTTGTCAGTGTCTTATGTCAATTCAGTAGGGTGGTGAGCATGCATATTTTTTTCTTGCCTTTAGTGTGCATTTGGTTTATGTGTATTGCACCTCTGCAGGAGTGAATGGGTTAATGTCTGGGTTATGTCTGGAAAATGTATCACTTTGTGTGTCATGTAACTATGTTTTATATATATATGTTTGCAAGGGGGATGCAAGGCTGTGCAATTCCCGAGCAATTCCCTTCTGCTTGGCCTGGGGCCAGTCTACCCAGGATATGCCAGTGCTACCATTAAGTACTTAGTGAGAGAAGGACCGCTGCATGGCTAAAGGAAGACACAAGTAATGCGAGTGTTGACTGGTAGAGAGAGAGTCGCTGGGAGCGGGATCACACAGACCCCGTTGCACCACTTTATCATGTTGTATCTGTGCCGAACTGTTGATGTAAATTGGACATTCTCATTACCGACCGATCCCGGTTTGTCCAGAAAGTTTTCCCTGTGTGTGGATTAATTTATTTCATCATCAAAGATTCACCGCAGAGGACGGAACGATGACGTCACGTGTGACAAACGGACTAAAGGTAACCTCCGGTTACTTTTTCCCTGTGACCTCCCCCTACAGTAATTTGGTCGGGTCCCGAGCTACCCTCAGGGGAGGATATGGTAGAGCCCCGTGACAAGGCCTTTATCTACCCTGCAATCTCCTCAGCTGTGGGCCCGCTCCTCGGACGCTTCACTGCCACTTTGGATCTCCTGTAGACCAGTTGATCCTCTTGCCCGCCGGCAGTGCAGAGGGGCTGGATGTCATCATCGGTGGTCAGGGCTTGAAGTGTAATAAAGGTTTTGCTCCCCTTTAAAGCCCAGTAGATCAGATGAGTTATCAACGGTGGGCTCTTAGGCCTCCTAAACATTACATGGCTCTGTGGTCATAGAGGGGCCAGAGTACAAACCCCAACCACGATCATTTCTATACATTACGTTGGGCTAATCCTGGTAGATTCGGCATTACATTGCGTACGCCCAGGTGCCATACGTTCTGCCACATGGCGATTAATACCCTGGTAACATAATAAGAGTCCTGTGTAACCATTCTGAGCTTGCGGGGAGGGTAACAAAGCTAATGTTCTTCCTATAATAGAGTATAATGACGGTGCGGCATCCTGATGACAGGGAGTGTGGGGCTTACACTGCAGATCAGAGGAGGGAAATTAAAACTTTTACCTTGCCTGGGGCCCCATTTAGTCATGAGCTGGCTATGCTGTGTGAGAAAATAGGCTCAGAGCAAGAAATCTTAAAATGATATCTCAACTAGAAGCATAAGTCATGTTCTCCACAAGCTGACGTTCTATATACAGGGACTTATAACTCTCCCGCTGTGAGGTATAAAGGAAGCAGGCCCGAGAGCAAAGTGCGCGGAGAGCAAATTTTTTTAAATGATCCCGTCAAGATGAGAAAGATGACAGGAGGCGAGGGGAAACTCCAGCCCTGACATTGTACAGGGTGTTGCAAAGGATGGACTCAATTTCAAAGCAGCGCATTTCACGATGGTAACGATACAATTACACAAAAAGTTACAAACAGTTTAATCAGTTATCAAATTTTGTCATAAATGCTCTATGCGCCGTCCACCGGCTGTCAGGACAGCATCGAGATGACAGGTGAGTCTGCTCCACATGCATCGTCACCTCAGCCATGATTCCGTTTTTGAGGTCATCCAAATTAGTTGCTAATGGTGGTACATTCGCAGAGTGTAATCGGGGGCCCATATCATGAGGCGACCTAAGCCTGCTGCCTCAGGCAACAGTCTGCAGGACCTCCAGGGGGCAGCACTCGGGTTGCCGTCTGGCTCGTAATTTTTTTTTTCCGGCCATACTATTGACCGGTAAAAAAACTATTGCCAGCTACGAGGTACAAGCATTTCACTCAGTCTGCAGCTCTGCTCCGACAGTGACCATCGCTGCTGTTATCACAGTGTGACTCTTGACCTCTCTCCCGGCATCTGTGTTCCTACATGCAAACATGGGTAAGTACACAGCGCAGACACTCGGGGAGAGGTAAGGAATCACACGCCGATGACAGCAGCGCTGGCCACCAGCGGATCAGAGCTTCCGAGTCAGTCGGAGTGAAATGCTTGTCTTGTTGTTGCCTAAGAACATTGTTACTACTGGGGCCACTATGGAGGGAACACTATTATTACTGGACCCACTATGGTGGGGTCACTATTCTACTAGTGTCACTTACGGGGGTCACTATTACTATTGGAGCCATTAATGGGAGTCACTCTTACTACTGGAGCCATTAATGGAGGTCACTGTTACTATTGAGGCCACTATGGGGGTCTCTATTAATACTAGACGCATTTCGGGGCCAAGTGCCGGCTGTGTCTACAGCTAAGATACTGAGGAAGGGGCAGAATGGCCCCGAAATGCGTCTATTGTATGCTGGATGAATTCTTAATAAAACAGAGGAGTGGAGTTTAGAAATACAAGTTGGGCCTCTTTAAGAAAAGGGATCGCACCTACAACCACTTTTTTCTACATTTATTCTATGTATTTGCACGTCCTCCTGAGAGAGGGTGATGTTTTGTGGACTGGCTGCACCCTCTCAGACTCATCAAGTATCCATCAATCTCACTACCATATGTAGAATAAAGAGAGGAGAAAATAAAATTAAATTCCCAAACCAAAACATCGGTTTATAGACTTTGGAATTCTCAAGTACATGCTCCGATCCCTCTTTTTTTCCCCTCATCTTTTATTAACTATTACTACTGGGGCCACTATTGGTGACACTATTACTACTGAGGCCGCTATTGGGATTATTATTACTACTGTGGCCACTATGGGGGACATTATTACTACTGGAACCACTAACAGGGACACTATTAGTATTGGGGTCACTAATGGGGCCACTTTGTGCCTATACCAGTGGAACTAACTGGGGCCACTAACGGGAACACTATTACTACTGGGGCCACTAACAGAAACACTGTTACTACTGGGGCCACTAGCAAAAGCACTATTACTACTGAGGCCACTATGGGAGTCACTATTAATACTAGGACTACTGTGGTTGGTCACTATTACTACTGTGAACACTAGGGGGACATTATTACAACTGGAGCTACTATGGGGCTCATTTACTACTGGGACCACTAACGGGGTCACTATAACTACTGGAGTGATTAACGGGTCACTCGCTGTTGGGGCCACTACCAGGGGGGCACTATTACTGTGTCACTTCAGACAGGTCTCAATATTACTACTGGGACCACTAACAGGAGCACTATTACTATTGGTGCCACTATGGAGGTCACTATTAATACTAGTACTACTATGGGTGGCCACTATTACTACTCAGGGCCACGATGGGGGTCACTGTTAATACTGGTACTACTATGGGGGCACTATTATTATTGGGGCCACTAGCGGGGGAGGTATTGATACTGGGGCCACTGATAAGGGTTCTATTACTAATAGGTTTACCAAAGAGGGCACTATCACAGCTGGGGCTGCTAACAGGAGTGTTATTACTGCTTAGGCCTCCAACAGGAGCACTATTACTGCAGGGCAACTATGGGTGTCACTATTAATACTATGACTATTATAGAGGGGCGCTGATTATTACTGGGATCACTATGAGCGGCAAAACTACTGCTGAAGCTACTCATGGGGGCACTATTACTACTGGGGCCACTAATGGAGTGCTCTTTCTACTGGGGCCATTATGAAACCCCAGTAGAAATAGCACTATTACTACTGGAGCCACTATGGGGCTCATTTACTACTGGGACCACTAATAGGGTCACTATAACTACCTGAGTGATTAAGGTGTCACTCGCTGTTGGGGCCACTACCAGGGGGCACTATTACTGTGTCACTTCAGACAGGTCTCACTGGTACAAAAATGTCGGGTATCTTGTGTATTGCGCTTTCAATGCCTGTAAAGTGTGTTTTGTTAAGCGGGGGCTATTGCCATTTCACCTCAGGCAGCATAATCTCTGAGGATCTTGGGGGTGAAGAGTGTAGTGCCAAGTCTTGGGGTCCCGTGCGACCTATCCAACATTTTGGCAGTGTGTCATTTACAAATCGTTAAGCCTGTAGAGTCCAACATGGCCGTGCCGGGCCATAAATCTTTCTCTTAGAAAGACACACGTTCCCTTTCAGAGAATTATGCTTGTGCTCTACTGTGTGGATTTTCCGGTCCCCATATTCGCACAATGTGATGGTTGACTTTACCGTCTAGAAGAAATGTTGCTTCATCACTAAAAATCAAACACGGCAAGAAGAGGGGCTGTACCAGCTGCAACCGATGCGGCCTCATGATTAAACATCGCCTTAACACATGCTAGAAAGTTGTATGAGGGATTGCAAGATGGTCTGGCAGGATGAGAGGATTTGCGAGGGCTACACAAAAAATGTCTTGAATTCTTGGTACTGATGATGAATGCTCTTTGGTGGTTCAATACCAAAACGCCATTGGAACACGAGCTGCACCGCGGTTCTAGATTCGTTCTTGCTGAAATGCAAAACGCCTTATACTGCGGGATCGCCATCTTGTGAATGACTGATGGGAGAGGCTGTTTGTGCGCTGGAAGAGGAATCATGTGAAATTCTTTGCCCCGCCCTTTCAAGGGTTTAAAGTTTCATTCTTGGGCAGTTTGAGGTTGTAAGGATATAGTGATTGTAAACTGGGTTCATCTTTTTGAAACAAGCCGTACATTGATTTTTCTTACTGCACATAGATCTATACAATGAGTAATCCATAGTCTCTGTGTTAACTCATACAAAGATAATAATGATAAAGGAACATTTTTCCTCAAAGGGAACTTGTCACATTGAAATTTTAGTCCAGACTGCAGGCAACGTATGGAGCAAAAAGGGCTCAGAAGATTGATATATGGACTCTTTGTAAAAAAAAAAAAAAAAATACAGTCCCTACAAGAAGTTGTCATTTTTCTGCAAAACTCAGCATGCAGTTACATCTCAGGCAAGTGCGGCGTCCGAGTGGAAGCGAGCTATTGTGGAGGAGACGACGGGTAAACAAGATGGATGTCATGGGTGGCCCTGTGATCTCTCCCGGCAATGATGGAAAGGGGCCTAGCTCGGTCGCACACAGTGGAACAGGCACAATAACGATAGCAATTGTTCTTAACGGTTTTGTCACGTGACGCCAGTACCTTTGTGGGGTGAACTCAGGTGATTGGTAGCGAAATAACTGAAATGTAGCTTTGTTGGTAAACCAAAGGTACACAGTTTACTCAGCTGTTGTTAACACACTAAGTACATTTACAATTCATCGTTCTGCAGACTTACTTTGCATTGACGTTAATGTTGCTCCAAATACAAAAATAACACAAACAGGTTTTCTTCAATGCTCTCTCGCTATTAAGGTTACTCAGGAAGAATCCCACCAGTCTTAGTTATCTGAGGGTTGTTTTCCGAAGGATTATAATGGAGTGACTGAGATAGGGCCGCTTGCACTTTCCCTGACTTTGCATTAAGCAGGGGCTCGTTCCACTCACTGTTGTGTAGACGGTTCCCAGATCTGTGTCCTGCACACTACACTTGTTTTGGTAGCTTTTGTATCCCTACTCTCCACTTGGGCAACATTAATGGCTGCAGCACTGCATTACACCTCCTCTCTCGTCCACCTCCCGACGAAGACTCTCTCTAACTTCTCTTTCACTTCTTGCTCCTTTCCCGCACTTTTTCTTCTCTCCCCGCCTCACATCCTGCCTCGCCCTACTCACTTTCCCTGGCTTGTCTCTTCTCCCTCCCCCTCTACCAATCAGGAATTTCTATGACAAGCAGGGAATCAGTAGCATCGTCAGGCAGAATAGCTCAAGCCCGAGAAGTAGGGGGATGACAGGGTTCACCTGTTACCAGAGTCTGAAAGGGGTGCATTATTGGGATGTGAGAAGCTGGAAAGTTGTATTGACGAATTGTCCCCCACATGGGCCATTCTGACCAGACTGTTAGGAGGTGTTGGGACCAGTGGATGAGGGCACACAAGGTGACCAGGCTCAGGACTCCACCCTACAGACCACCAGCAGAGAGGATCATCTGATCAGACTGTTAGGAGGTGTTGGAACCAGTGGATGGGGGCACACAAGGTGACTGGGCTCAGGACGCCCCCTACAAACCACCAGTAGAGAGGAGTGTCTGACCAGACTGTTAGGAGGTGTTGGGACCAGTGGATGGGGGCACACAAGGTGACTGGGTTCAGGACGCCCCCTACAGACCACGAGTAGAGAGGAGCGTCTGACCAGACTGTTAGGAGGTGTTGGGACCAGTGGATGGGGGCACACAAGGCGACCGGGCTCAGGACGTCCCCTACAGACCACTAGTAGAGAGAAGCGTCTGATCATCCGACAAGCACCAGCAGCTCCAACTGTTTCCAGAGACAGGCGCCACAATAAATGGTCCTTCTGCTCTGATATTGTAATCACTTACTTATATCAACATTACAATTATGCAAAGAAAGTTTCCTTTCCGACAACTTCCGGGGGGGGGGGGGGCAATTGGTTTTGACAATGATTGTATTTTCCCTTCCAATTATTTTTTAAAATTTATTTTTCATGGACTTGCAAAAAGGAGGAGGCATGTTACTGACAATTAGTATATATATATATACTGCTTCTAGGGAAGGCATTATTTTTGACGATGAGTGTAGTTTTGTGGGGAAAGATTCAGTATAACTTGTAATTTATTCATGTACATCTCTCTTCATCCTGGGCTCAGGAGTCCTGTGGGCGGTCCTATCAGTGATTGGCAGCTTTTCTTGCTGTATAAATAAAAACATCACTCCGATGTGTAGAAATAGCCCTAAAAATGAAGTTTATTCCAAATAAAGGTGTGTGCTCACCTGGCGGAGTTGTGCTGGGTGCGCAGCAACCTGTGGCACTCTCAGTCACAGCTAAAGCCCTGTCCGTACAAGTACCAAGAAAGGACAAAAGAAGGGAGAAGCTTTCCAGAAATAGTGTTCAATCACTGATAAGACCGCCTACTGGACTCATTATCCCACCCACTCAATACTACATAGAGACCTCTTCATCCTCTCTCTGAGTAGCTGCTGGTCTCGTTCCGCTCACTGCTGAGAAGAACAGAACATTCCCCCGGAATGACTTACAGCCCTCTGTACTAGTAGCTTTCTCTGCTCTCCATCTTCCTGTTCTCCACCATTACTTGGCACTGTTATACAGCCTTTTATAAGGCCATCTTCACACAGGCAGTGAACGCTGTGGAAGTCCTGCTGGCGGAATAGCTGCGGAAAGTCCACAGCATTTACAGCACGAGGCAGTGAGTGAGATTTCACAGATCTCTTTCACACATCGTGGAATTTTCTTGAAACAAATCCATAGCAAATTTGAAAAAGGCTGCAGTTTACATTTCCACAGTATGTCTACTTGTAAACTGCACATATGGGGAGCAGATTTTCGCCATAGAGGTAATTGGGTAACATGAAAACCATAATTTAATCTGCAAATAGAGTAAAGTTGTGTTTTTTGCAGCTTCTTTGCTGCGGCAACACTCTGAATCTGCATGGAAATCTACATTTCTGGATGTTTGTTAATAAAGTTTGCAGTGTGACCTCAGAAGCAGGAATGACCATTATCATAGCACAAAAACGCAAGAAAATCCACAAAACTGCAGCAAATTGTGCAAAGCTTGTTAGCTCTGCTCAAATGCAACAAATTCTGCAGCTCATATTTCCTGTTGGAAGCTATCTGTTACGTCCGCGGGGTGCTAGAGCATCGCGCTTCAGCATGGATGCAGGGAGGCATCCTAACAAAACTACAACAACACTCACAGTATATGCTAGTACAGATTACACCGCTCCTGGGAAAGAAAGGCAAAACCTGCCCCTCTCTAATCAGGGGAAGTGGGGAACCCCTTCCTAAAAGTGGAGTAGGTGTCCAAATTAGGACGGCCCCACGGTTTTCCCCGTAGGGGCGAGCACCCACTGGCGTTTGCGTTCTCCGCGGGGAAAAAAAAAATTCAGCGTTTTCGCCGCGTTTCTCGCGGTTTTTCCGCGCGTTTTTCGCGGCGTTTTCGCGGCGTTTTGCGTTAATTTGCATTGACATTCATGGGTGCATTAGGAGAAAAATAGGGACACATATGCAACTGACAGTTCCTATGTTAAAAACGCAAACGCAACGCAAAAAAAACGCCAGTGGACAGGAACACATGTTATCTCTATGCCTGTGCAGGAAAAACGCAAAACGCAAAACGCAGGTAAAAAAACGCCAGTGGGTGCTCGCCCTAGGACCTGATTTCACCTGATAGGAGCTGACTATCCCTGATTAGGTACCTGGAGCGATGTACAAAACACAGGACACCCACTGTTCACACCAATACACAGAGAACAGGAATGTTCACACCTCATGTCCGACCACATGCACAGACACACAGAACACATCACTGTTCACACCAACACACAGAACAGGAACCTCACTCAGAACTCTCATGCATATGGGTAGTGATTAATAGCTAGCGCAAGTGTCCTCACACCAAGGGGAAAGAGTCAGTCACCGAACTGACATACAGAGAACTACAGATGCAGATGGGGACTACAGGTGTCCAGACCATCTTCAGGGAAGGTGAGAGAAACACTTCAGACTAAGAAGCATATCACCCAGCTCTGATTGGGAATAAGTCCGAATGAAAAAAATGACCACCAGCCTCTAGCCAGAGGAGCTGGTATTTATGTGCAGCAGGGATTGGCTGGCTGGAGAAACTCCACACCCAGCCAGCTCAATTATCCCACACCTGTGAAGGTGTGCTCCTGGAACTTCATAGAACTACAGATCCCAGCAGCACAACCTGACAGTGCCCTAATAGCTGGGTGGAAAGGCAATAAATGCATGTTGACAGCAGGGGAGCAGGCTAATGGAGGAGCTGGCAGTTTACTCAGACTGACAGAATTTGCTGACATTTCAGTCCTCCAGTCTGCAACACCTCAGAAAAGAATATAATCATAGAAAGCAAACAATCAGGAATTTTTAATGAAAATCAATTTAAAAAGTCTTAATTTCTAAAAAGGTACGTGTTTGGTACGGTGTAAGGGCTCCCACCCACTAGCGTTTTTTTTCACTGCGAAATTCGCACGTTTTTTTTTCTACAGGGGGTCTATGGGATTTACCGCGAAATCGCGATTTTGCGCAATCGCGATTTTAGCTTTACAACTCCCATAGCCCAAAGACCCCTGCAGAAAAAAAAAAAACGCTGCGAATTTCGCAGTAAAAAAACGCTAGTGGGTGGGAGCCCTTAGGCAGTAGAGAAAATTGTGATTGTTTCCAGTAAGAGAACCCAAGTAATCTTGTAGATATGAGACATTTTAATGGCCAACAAACATACCTGATGTTATAGAGAGCTTTTTAATTTACATAATTCTCTTCATCAGGCAATAAATGTAACACCTGAGGAAGAACCTCCAGTAGACTGGAAAGCTCGCTGTAACATCATGTATTTTTATTTGCCATTAACCCCTAAAGGGCTAGGCTGTTTTGTACCTTAAGGACTGGACACTTTTTAGGGATTTTACCCACGTGGCAGTTTTACTGCCCTATTTTGTTTCCTTTAGCTACCAAAATTATTTTTACTGCGTTTTTTTTCCGTGACATATAGGGCGATTTTTAAAATATCTTTTTCACTGACTTTTTTTCCATTTTTTAGTTTTATTGGGGGTAAAATGCTAAAAAAATGATTTTTTTTGACATTCCTAGTTATTTTTTTTTATTTAGTATATTTATGCTAAAATAAGGTATGGGAACGGGTTCCTCTATTTGTTTTGGACGTTTTGATATATAATATGTATGGTTTTGGTTTACAGGGTGCTTATAGTGACATTTTTGGTTGGCGTCGGCTTTGGGTTATTTTTTTTCTTATGTATATATTGTTGTTTTATTCTGTAATTTTGTTTTGCTGATGTATGGAATTATGTTTTTTACTATCTGTGTCCCTCATGACGCCAATTTTTTTATTTATTTTTTTTTATTTGACACTTTCCCACTGTAGCTGGGGCATCCATAGGGTTAGAAACCCCTCCTGCCTTCTCCTCCGGGTTATCAGCTGTCACTAACAGCAGATAACCCGTCTTGCCTCTAATTGATTGTAGAGCCAGGAGGCTTAAAAAGCTGCCGTAATTATACTATCGCCGGTGCTTTAAGCCCAGGACCAGGCGCCGTATATTTACCGCGCCTGGTCCTTACTGGGTTAAAAGGTATCATATCTACAAGATTACTTTGTTTCTCTTACTGAGAACAATCAAAAATTTTTTTTTTGAAAAATGCATTGATTAAGAAAATTAAAAGAGTGCAAAGGTGTACGAAGCCTTTAAGGGTCTTTTATGCACACAGGCCAATGAATGAGTGTTTGTTAGAATGCTTGGTTACCCAACTGCTGTAAACAGGGCATCGATCAGCTGACGAATGAGCAAACTGTAAGGCAGACGGATGGTGATCCGCCTTGCCACACACTGGTTTGACTTTGGGCTATCTGAGGTGGCAGCACCTGGGGAACACCTGGTTTTCACGCTTAATCCCCCAACTGGGATACTGGCCTTGCTGCAGGATCCCCAAGCCATTACACACGCAGATAATACTCACTGGCTGCTGATGCTGCACTGGGCTGAGGAGCGGTACCTGAAGGTCTGAACAGGAGCGTAGTAAGAAGAATGGCTTGAGTCAGGTCATAAGCAATGTCCAAGCTAAAGGTCAGGGAGCAATAACAAAGTCCAGAATACAGAGCCATCGGTCAGGGAGCACAGAAGTCAGAATGGCCAACCATCAAGAAAGGGTCAGAAATAGGAATATACACAAACTGAGGCTTTGTCACAATGGCTAATGAGACAGCAGGTGCAGGAATGGGTTTGGAGGAGGAACCATTTAGGGAGCACATGCTGACCCTTTAAGAAACGAAGGAGCGAGCAGATGAAGAAGCGGGAACACAGTGGTGGCACCACGCAGCAACAGGAGACGGTTTGCCAAAACGGAAGTGTGCCAGGACACAAATGCTCATTCATTGGCTGATTGTACTTGTAGTGCAGCCTACATCATCTCCCCGTGTGAATCAGCCGGTGTGAAAGGCCAATGAAACAAGCATAAATGCTGATCTCACCCCGTGTAAAAGGGTCCTTCCTGCAGCACGCTGCTGCTAAAGACTGGCAGAAGATCCTCACTCAGAGGCGTAACCTGATGCTCCTGGACCCCAATGCAAAACCTGTAACAGGGTCCCCAACTATAATGCTTTATTCATAGTATTGGGCTCCCTATATGGAGAAGAGAGGCCGTATGGGCCCCCTAAGGCTCCTGGGCCCGGGTGCAACCGCATCCCTGCATCCCCTATAGTTACGCCCCTGTCCTCACTCTTTAGTAAATTCTCCGCTATGTCTTTGGAGAATGAGTGTAAAATAAATACAATCAAACCAAAAATCTACATAAAACGTCACATTAAAGAAATAAAAAAACACAACAAGTAAAAGGTAGACGCACATAAAAAGCGTATCTGTGTCCGCTGTCTATTGCCATCCGGGTCAGTTTGGATTAGTCTAGCTTTGCCTGTGTTTGGAGCCCCTCCGGCCCCCTCCCATCTACTCTGCATCTGATAGGCAATCCCATAAATGCCTGCGCCCTTGTTTTCCACGGAAATGTCTATAAAGACACATAAAACAACAATGTAATAAAGACATAAGCGGGCTCTTATTTATACAGGGTTTAGGCCTCGGCTATTTTTACGGCTCCCGTCAGCTTGCTGAAGAATCTTTTTATTATTGGGCTATAGATAAGGGCGGTGACGAGCGCTTTTATTGTTTCGTGCGGTCACTTTTCATTCTTACTATGCCGTCATTATGTATTCATTTAGTATTGATTTTAACAGCGCTGGTCATAAAGAATTAATTTGGCATTTGGAGTCGACGTCGCGTGTTCCTTCCGTAGGAATCGCATTGTAATTCAGTATTAATTAAGATACTATTAAAATAAATTGTTATTGCTTTTCTCATTTAAACTTACGCCATAGATCATTCGAAATTAAATTTTACAGCTGTTCGTACATTGGGTTCAAAACAATATGCATTTTACCGGCGTTAAAAAATGAATATTGCCAGGCATTACTCAACGACTGCAGAGACGGAACAGTTCCTTCCACTAAGTATTGTAAACTGTTTCTTTAAAAGTTGCCTATGGACATGTATCTGCTCGGGTTTCTCAAGCAGCTGGGTATAATGGAGTCACCACCTGCTTGCCGAGCCCGAGGTGAGCACTGAGGTGATTGAAAGCTTCTTATTCCCAGTTCTAACATGTGATCTTCTGTTCAGGTCGAAGAAAGGAAATACATGTAAATTAGCCCGGCTGTGTGCAGTCTAGACGCGGGCCCGGATTTAGTTACCGGAGGATGAATGGCCCCTGGGCTTTGGGAAGAGCAGGTAGGCTCACGTCATATCCATATGTGTCAGGTTACCAGACATCAGACCCCCTAATCCCAAAACAAACGGTAACAGATATGGATCGGAGACTGCGGAGTAATCTGGAGCCGAGATTCCAGGATGACAATGTGTTCCTTGGAAGAACAATTTCCAAAAGTGTGAAGAAAGGCAATAAGACGTGTGATCATGGCTGGTCTTAGATAGGCTTGGCCAGTGTAGCCACACAGGGCGCCAACCAACAGAGGCGCAACTTGAAGCTATCGGACCTCAATACGAAATCTGTCACAGGGCCCCCAACTATAATGCTTCATTATAATATTGCTCTCCTTCTATAGGGCAGAGAGACTTCATGAGCCTCCTGAAGCTCCAGGGCCCGGATGTGACTAAATATTCTGCACCCATTACCGTTATAATGCGCTTCCTCAGTCACTGACTCATGCTTTCTAATTCTCCGAGATTTCATAGGACAGTCCCAGATTTGGGGTGCTGTCCTGGACAGGAAGGCATATCCCCCCTCAACAAGTCTTTAACTCACTTGTAGCTCCGGTCCGGTGGCAGCAAGGGCTGCTGTAATCAGTGCGACCCCCGACCTCTACCCTGGCATCTACTTTCCTGGTTCTGGTCCTGGTGGTCAGAGGTCTAATCACCAGGACCAGAATCAGGACTACAGGTGAGTTAAATGCTTGATGGAGCGTAACAGCTTATTTGGACATGGGGCAGTTTATGTAACCCCTTTAAGTCAGAAATGTTTATTCCCTTAGCTTTAACATGGCAAAGAATTGAAAAAAATATATATTGGAAAGCTGCAAAACTTTTCATTTTAGAACGCGTTTTCTGACATTTTTAAAAAAAATGTACCCCCAGGTAGGCAACAGTAAAAAGACTTAAATAGCCTTTAGGCACCCTCTTGTGTTGCCTCTGGTCCAGCACCTCCAACCCAGTCCCCTCCAATGAAGCAGAAAGCAATAAAGTCATGTTCATTGCTCACAGGCTGCTGCAGCCAATCATTGGTCTCCGTGGTCAAGTGCCATTCATGAACATGTGACCACTGAGGCCAGTGATTGGCTGCAATGGTCATGTGATTGATGAACAGCACATGATTGACTGAGGCAGAAATGAATGTGACATCACTTCCTGTTTGAGCGGGGACCAGATTGGAAGGGACTGGATTGGTGGTGCTGACCCGGAGGCAACGGGAGAGGGTGAGTAATGGCTTTCTGATTTCCTACCATTCCCTAACCGGAGATAAGTTTTTTTTAAATGTCGGAAAGTCATTTAACATTGACATTATTGTACGTCATTCCTGATGTGACTGGTGACGGAACATGCCGGTAAAGCTGTATACGCAGGGTTATGCCCGCTGCAGCGTCTGATGGGTCAGTACATACGGGTAAGTTCCCACGGGGTGGATTTGCTGCAGATTTTCCACAGCGGAAAAATCTGCAGCAAATCGAAACCAAAGCCTGCAGTGTTTCCGCAGATCAGCAGATTCCACCCCTTAACCCCTTGCTGACGGCCTGTTTTGGTCTTAAGGACGCGAAGATTGTTTGGGATTTTCATCTCCACTTTTTTGGGTGCATATAATGTGTTGTACAACTTAATTTTTTTTTTTTTACAAGTAATTTTTTTTAGAGGGCAGGGAGAAAAAACACCTCAATTCTGCCATTTTTTCTCTTTAAAGCATTGATCCTGCAGCCCAACTGACACGATCACGGTTATTCCATTTTTTTGGAAATCGAAATGACCAATGGCAGTTTGTTTCTTCTTTTCTTGTATAGCGTGTGCCGCGCAGAATAAAAAGTGTTCCATTTTTTCTCTTGTTCTGTGGGTTTTGATATTTTTCTATTTTTTTTTTAATTTATTTTTTTAAACGAAGAAGGGAAGGTGCGTAAAACTATCTATTTTTTTAACAATTTTTTACGTTTTTTTTAGTATTTTCATTTGCACATTTCTTGAGTCCCTTTGGGACTGCAATGCATTACTGCATTCCTGCTAAGCACAGCAACCACAGGCCATGGCGTCCGACTGCAAAGGCAACCCAACCTTCTCTGCAATCATATAGCATGACATTACAGGGGGAGCGCCCTACATTGATTGTGGCATGTAAAGGGCTACCAATGGGGATGGGTGTCTTCACCGAGCCCCGCTGTTGCAACGGAAGGCTCCCACTGCAGATGATGCGGGCTCAGCTCTTGACCCTGAGCCATCCATACGGCGTAAGTGTACATACATTTGCAGGGACTGCTTCCCAGCCGGGGCGTATGCTTCTATCCTCGGAAAGGAAGGGCAGCTTAGCTGAATTGAAGAAGGATTGATGCGGATTTTGATGCGGATTTTGAGACAAATTTGCTGCAGATTTTTTGCCTGTGGAATTTCTGCAGCAAATCCATTACGTGGGAACATACCCGGCTGTTTCCCTGTGTCCAGTGCTGCCCCCCGGAGGCTGAGCATATAATAGCAGTTCCATGTGGAGTGCTCCTTTAATTGAATTAAAAGAAACTTCTTTGATAGAGACAATCGGCCATTGAAAGGGTTAACCAAGAAAGCTTGAACAATCAAGTGTTTTTATGTCGTCTGCTGTATCATTATATCCTCTTTATCCTTCTCTCCTTTCACATTGTAGCAAAATAATGATTTATTTCTGATAATGCGCGGTCTCCATGAACCCCATTGTTTTTCCGACCGTTTCCAAAGAGTCGCAGGATCTCATTATTCTGCCACACGTATCAATATTAAACCTTTCTCTAAACAGGCGGCTAAACGAGCTATTATCATGGCCGCGTGTGAAATAGTATACCTTTCTGACTTCATTTATCAGTAACTAGGTATAGGCAATTGCACGGGGTATTGATCATCGCAGCCATGGCGGGAGCAGAATACCTTTGTTCAAGGTCACCGCAGGGTCGAGTTATGATCAATATGAATTGAGCCGTCTGCAAATAAATTTAAGTAGCTGACATAATTGCAAGAGGTTCATTTTTAAATTAAGGTGGACCGTCGTGTGGAGTGCGCGGCTTTAAGAGTCCTCGTTCTCCGTGTCAGGGATTAGAGCGCGGCCTTGCAAATGTTGTTTCTACATTAGGATGCAGCGGTGGCGGCCGGGTCCACAGGGAACCGGTGCAAGAGCGCCCTCCTCAGGAACACCCTCTACTGGTTCCTGCATAAGTATCATCCTTAAAGAAGGCTACTAATGCGTTCATGTCAGAATATTGCGCTTTAGACAAGCATCACTTCTAACTGTTAGGATTTATTACGGCTTTCCAGTGTGTCCGTAAAAAATGACGCGATTTTTCGATAAGTCATCCAGAAAAAAGGAGAAAGCAGGTCAGTAACCCTGTCACTAAGGCCTCTTTCACATGACCGTATGTGTTTTTACGCTCGTCCGTATGCGCTAAAAATTGCATGAATGCAGAATAGCCGCGATCAAGTGGCGATCTTTAGCCGCATATTCTGCCTTTCACACGGGCTGCTGCAGCGCATTGGCAAAAAAATGCGCTACAGCGCGGAAATCCCTTGATTGGTAGAATGACTACTAATGCCTTAATAGAGCCAGCTGTCTACTTTTCCCAGTATTGGATGCAGGTAAACTCCCTCCAGCTCCCATAAAAGTGTATGGGAGCTTCCAGTGTATCTCGGCAAAAGATAGGGCAAGACCTATCTTTTGACACTGCGTGTAAAATCGGTCGCAGATGCGCTATTTCTCTGGGCGCAATTTTCTTCTGCACCCAAAAGTCACTCATCTGAATGAATACATGGATTTTAAGAAAGCATTTTACAACCTCCACCGAGACGCCCCGTGGAAGACCATCAAATCCTACGGAGCGCCCAGCCAGTCCATCAACAGTTTTTGCCTACTGTACTCCAACGCTAGTTGCTGCATTCAAACCAATACATGAGCTACAGACTTCTTCAACATAGGTGTCCAACAAGGCTGCATGCTGTGACCTTCCCTCTCCAACCTGGTGCTTGACCACATGGTGAAACGAGTAATCAAGTTGAACATAGTTGGCGTTGTGGGATGTAATCCACGACAACTGACTTGGACTTTGCACATGATACAGCTCTACTCACAACCATTACTCCCAAACCCCACCAAACGGTATCGGCTCTGGAACGGTGATGGTTGGTTTACAGATTAACTGCGAGAAGACTCAGATTATGCAAGTTGGATACGCCACATCCACAACTGCCTCAATCATGGTCAACCAACCAGTGGCTGTCAGAGGTCGACCAATTTATCTACTTAGGCAGTACAATCACCAGTGACGGGGATGCCAAATGCCATGTCCAGTGTTGTATCGGAAAGGTGTGGGCTACTTTCCAACGTCTACGTCCTATATGGGCGACAGTGTCACTCCTATTGCCAATGGAGATAGGACTTCTGATCCCGACTGCCCTGTATGCATCTGAAACATGGAAGGCAATCACATGTATCAATGGGCGAGTTCATGTTTCCCAACAGCCATGCCTTTGTAGGGTACTCAAGGTCACTTACCATGATTGGGTAACTAATGAAGAAATCTACTGCCATTCTAGTACGGGGACACTTTACTCCTGAGTCACTGAACTCCATTTTGCTGGACACATTCTACGCCTCCCTGACATAAGGCTGGCAAGAATCGCTATCTCATGGAATCCAAAAAATGGGAAGTGCCAGTGGGGAAGGCAAAAGATCACCTGGAGACGTACGTTTGTAAAGTACTTGCATACCGTCGACCTTTCATGGGATGATGCTGAAACTGCTGGCTTTGATTGTCAACAATGGCATTCTTCTGGCACCCGATGCACCGAAAGGTGTAGGAGGAGCTACGTATAGATTAAAGTGTGGAAGATTGTTGACACATCTTTCACTGCACATTTGACGCAAAATTGGTGCAGATTACAAGTCAGATCTACAGCAAAATCTGCTATGTGAACATAGCCTTACAGTGGGGGCCCTGCCGTGTTCCTGCAGTTGCTGCACACATGCAGCTTCTTTGTGCCTATGATGAACGGAACCATAAGGGTGGGTTCCCACTGGGCGGATTCCCGCCGGAAATCTCGCGGTTTGGCCGCAGCAAAAACCGCGAGATTTCCGCCGGGAGAAGCGCCGCTGAAAAACCCGCGGTGGCTTTGAAGCTGCCCGGCCGCTCACTCTTTCGCTGCGGCCGGTGCTCCCATAGAGGAGAGCACGGCTGCAGCGGAAAGAAAAAAGAATGGACATGCTGCGGACGGCAGAGCCGCGCCGCAGCCGTGGTTTCGGCCGGATTAACCGCAGCGGATTGGCCGTCCCGTGTGGTCGAGATTTCTGAGAAATCTCATCCACATGGCTGTCTAATCCCGAGATTAGTGGCCGCATGCGGATTTTCCTTCCGGAATTTCCGCGGCAAATCCGCCCTGTGTGAACCCCCCCTAAGGCTACTTTCACGCATGGCAGAAAATTCTGCAAAGGCAATTTTTGACCCAAAATCCGCCGTGGATTTTTCCACTGATTTTCTGCTAAATTGCTGTGGGTTTGATAAATATGAAATCTACAGCCATTCTGTGTCAAAATTCACATTTTGATATGCCAGTTTTGATGTGGGTGTGGACGGGCATGCTGGCTCAACACACCCCCACCAAGCTGGGTACTCATTTTACCAACCGCAGATGGATGGAAGGCTGACTCAAGCTTGAGCCGACTACCTGAACCATACTGGGATTGAATTCACAACCTTGAGGTCGTGAGTGAGAGCTTAGGACTGCACACTGCTGCCTTAACGCTCTGCGCCACACGAGGCCCTTAAGAACTAATAGATTATCTATTTGTGGGACGGGGATTAGCCCATTCTCAGGATTAGCGTGGTCTTAGTTGCCAGATGTCTACTAACTTTATAGGAAGCCCCTTTAAGATCTTTCTAGGATATCTTGTTAGTTTTTGAATGTTTTCGTGATTTTCCAATCTGCCCCCCCAACTTCCTTTTATCATTCTTATATAAAAACATAAGTAAGCAATTGTGTCTCAGATGCATGAACAAATAATGAGACGGATTGCTTTATTACAAATTGCTTCTCTGGCATCTGCTATCAAAAACAGAATTTCTCCGCAGACGCCGAGTCTGGAAAATCGTGTATTTTACTGCCGAAAATTCTTATTTTTAAAATGTTCGTTATTATACATTACAAAAGGAGGACATTCTGGTGGCCTCATACACAGATCATTCACCAAATAAACTTTAATGAACACTCCACAATAAAGACATTTCCAAACTCTTGCAATTTGCCAACTTAAAATTCAGTTTTATTATTATTTTTTTGCGTTTTCTGAAGCAACGATTTATTTTAGGAAGCCTGGAAGTGAGACGGGCGCTGTGTAGTAATGAGCTTGTTGCCATTTTTATTTTCCAAATCTAACTGGCCTTTCATTTATAACTTGCAGATTCTAAGGTTTTTTATAACAGGATTTATTGTAACTCATTCCTTTTTAATGTGCTATTATGTGTTTATGATGTTACTGTTATTCAAAAGCTTCTTTTTCTTAACACAATCTAAATGAGAACCAAAATGGTACTTGCTCTTAATTATTTTCTTTTTATCTATCCCATATCTATCTATCTATCTATCTATCTCATATCTATCTATCTATCTATCTCATATCTATCTATCTCATATCTATCTCCTATCTATCTATCTATCTATCTATCTATCTCATATCTATCTATCTATCTATCTATCTATCTATCTATCTATCTATCTATCTATCTATCTATCTCTCTATCTATCTATCTATCTATCTATCTATCTATCTCCTATCTATCTATCTGTCTAATATCTATCTATCTATCTCCTATCTATCTATATATCCCCTATCTATCTATCTATCTCATATCTATCTATCTATCTCTCATATCTATCTATCTCATATCTATCTCCTATCTATCTATCTATCTATCTATCTCTCTATCTATCTATCTCCTATCTATCTATCTGTCTAATATCTATCTATCTATCTCCTATCTATCTATCTATCTATCTATCTATCTATCTATATATCCCCTATCTATCTATCTATCTATCTATCTATCTATCTCCTATCTATCTATCTCATATCTATCTATCTATCTATCTATCTGTCTAATATCTATCTATCTATCTCCTATCTATCTATCTCATATCTATCTATCCATCTATCTATCTCATATCTATCTATCTCGTATCTATCTATCTCCTATCTATCTATCTCATATCTACCTATCTATTTATCTCATATCTATCTATCTATCTATCTATCTCATATCTATCTATCTATCTATCATCTATATATCTCATATCTATCTATCTACCTCATATCTATCTATTTATCACATATCTATCTATCTATCTCATATCTATCTATTTATCATCTATATATCTCCTATCTATCTATCTCATATCTATCTATCTACCTCATATCTATCTATTTATATCATATCTATCTATCTCATATCTATCTATATATCTACCTCATATCTATCTATTTATCTCATATCTATCTATATTCTATCTATCTATCTATCTATCTATCTATCTATCTATCTATCATCTATCTATCTCCTATCTATCTATCTACCTCATATCTATCTATTTATCTCATATCTATCTATCTTCTATCTATCTATTTATCTCATATCTATCTATCTATCTATCTATCTATCTATCTATCTCATATCTCTATCTATCTATCTATCTATCACATATCTA
>NC_089844.1:13567172-13684672 GCF_035609145.1 Eleutherodactylus coqui
TCAGGTTTTAGATTTAATTGCATTGACCATTTTACCTACTGCTGCTCAACGATTTCATCTCCTTAAGGTGGAAAGCACTCCGGAGCGACCGCAAGCGACAATGCGGCTCTGCAAGAGACAAAGTCACCTATACATTCAGCATCCCTGACGTTCCGCAGCTCCAGGAGCCCAACACAGGATGGGACGACGCCGGGCGACTGCTGACACCGCTGCGGCGGAGGCCATATTGCTGGGGCCGTAGGCTATATATCAGGCCGCCTTCAGTAGTTGGTGGTGTTTGCTGACAGTGTATCCATCTATGTAGACAGTATGTAGGAACTATACATAAGTAGCACAGAAATGATTGCATCGCTGGATACCTGTAATATACACAACACATCGTCCGATAAACGAGATATGCCGTTATTCTAATCATATGTAGTCCTTCACAATATGAGGAGGGCGACTCTGTATATTAGGTATCATAGAGGCAGACGTGGATCCGCCCATTGGACTTTGGGCAATCTGCAGAGGCAGCACCACAGTTTTCACCCTTGGAACCCCCTGAGTGGGATTTGGTCTTTACTGCAGGATCTCCAAGCCGTTACTCACAGATACTCTCAGTTGTGTGGCTGCGTGGTCTTATCCGTGTGACTAGCAGCGGTCAGCGCTGGCAGGGCAATTTCAGTTATAGTATCCTGGCAGAAGATGGGTAACAAAGTCTGTGTCCGCCGCACCCCCTCTACAGCGAGTGGGGATCAGTCATTAGATGCTCCAGAATTCAAAGGACCAAAAATTGCAAAAAAATCCTCCAATCCCAACTGGCCTTCAAGGAATTTTTTGCACTTAATGTGTGATGCGTACTCGCAGTATATTATATCGTATTTATAACAATATCGGTATGCAGGCGGCGACCGTCCCATTCCCAAACATGTGCTTTGATTCAGCAGTGTTTGCTTTTGTCCATCCATATTATGTTTGCCGATGGTATCACTGCACTGTGTGCGCTGCGGGTTCTTACCAACTGGGCTGCGATGGTCATGTGGGCGTACCATGTGACCTTGAGCAATCAGCTGACTCTGCGGCTCGGTCACCTGCTATGCTTGAGCAGTGATTGGAAGGGGTGCAAGCATGCTCAGGTAACTATGTGAGAAGCTGATGTTCACGACCGTTGATACCGTAATGTGTTTTGCGATGCGTTATGTAGTGGGCCGGTGATTCATGGCTATTGGCGCTGCTGGCGATGGAGGAAAAGATCTAACTTTTGCCTCTTTTTGCACCTTTATGCGGACACACGTTCTTCTTTTTTGCAGTATCTAGGCAAACATCCTGATAGAGAAAAGTCCTGCAATCAGAGAGAAATCTCCTTGACTTCGATCCTACCATGACTATCTACAAAGTGTATGTGACTATAACATATTAGGAGCTTTGGGAGAGGCCTCGACGAGGCGGAAAGAAGGACGGCTCAGGATGGGCTTCTGGATGTTGTCCACACCCATGGGCAGGCCAAAGCATTGGGGCTCCCCTGGCTCGGGCATCTACCGTCTGCCGGCCAGCTGCGGTCACAACTCCCACTGGCATGGCTTCCATACTTGCAGTAACAAAGCAAAACTTACTTGGAACGATGAAGGATATCTTCTTCCGGATGAGTCTAGGCGAGGGCCAACGCACTTGTGACGTTGCAGAACAAAATATTGGTCAGTCCAATATTTGCCGCGTAAGATGGCAATATTGACTCTTTCTATAATGTTGAACGGCGGCAAAAGCCTCCGGCTGTGATGTTTTAGCTCATAGGCCGAGGGAGAGGAGCGGAGACCGCTGGCACCAATCAGCAGGAGGGCGCCTGAAGTGCCGTAAGCTGTTTAATGCAGCAACCAATGGTGTTCAGTTTCTCAATCCCCGGTTGGCACTGTGTTGATAAAGACTGCCTGTTCCTCTTGGAGCGTCCGGTGTCACCAAGCCAATAAAGGTCCCCTTTGGAGAGCTGTTAGTCGTGTCTACTCTCCCCTGGATGGCGGCTCTCTCCGAGTACAAAGATAGCACGCGGTTCCCTCCAGTTGGTGCCGCAGTCCGGCTCCTCCCACTTAAAGTGCTCAACACACAATAATGAAGATGCTGGAAGACATATGCAGAACATTGCTATCCAGGAGGACAAGAGGGACAACGTTGAGCATCTCCCCCCTTACAATCACAATAACCGCACAACCACATAACCTGCAGCTTCCAAAAATAACAGACAACTAATTCTTTTCACGGACTACTAAAAAACAAATTGTCCCTTTTTTACGGACTTCCAGGATTTTACCCACAGCGGACAACGCCGCTGCACAATGAAGAGAGAGGTCCCTCTGCGGCAGCGCATCCAACCACGCGGGTGCGCTTTAAGAGGAAGGAAGAGAGAGTCGTCTGCTTGAGGTGACATTTACATCGGCGAGCGCAATATCACTCCAAAAACTGCGCCCAATATTGCGTCTGCAAACATGCGACTGTAATGCCTTTTGTGGGGAAAAACACGTAGCATTGTCAGACATATGATTTTTCACGCGCGTTTCCATTCAAGCGATATCACGCAAAAAATAGAACATTCTGTGAGTCTTCTATTCTGCAACATATGCGGTGTGTAAATAAGCCTCAGCGTCCATGTAGGCGGGTGCAATATTGTTCCGAAAAACTCGCACCTGCCGCCCTGCGCTTTTTATGCGAATGTGATGCATTTTGTAAGAAAATTCCTTGTGAAAATTGCGCTTGAGAATCTCCCATTATTTCTTATGGGAGTTGAGAAGAATTGCATCGCGTTTGCATTAAACGTCCATGCTAGCGGAACGCAACTTTTTTGTTTGCTCCCATAGAACGGGCGACTCTTAAACGGAATGGCCGTAAAATAGGACGCGCTCAACTTTACTACGTCACAATATCGCTGTGAGAAAAAAACCGCAATTAGAATAGACGTATTTAAAACAACGGGTTCTTTTCCCGCGTGATTCCTCTGCATCTCGTAATGCACAGAAATTGCGCCAGAAAACCCCCCATGTGACTGCAACCTAACTTGGCTCTATAGGTCCCCCTTGTCCGCGCCTATAGATTTATCTGCTTTTACCTTAGTGGTAATGACGAATTCCACACATCCATCTTCCTCGCGACGAGAAGGAATCCGAGATTAAGACGTCGACGCTTCTAATTACACTGTAACAAAACACATACGAGTGTAAAGTAAATGGATCAGAAACGATGTGCGGCGAGCGGTAAAACCCATTACATTAACTTGCTCGTAACAAATGCGATATCTATTACCCAAATAGCACCTTGAAATTGTGCATAATACGGCGCGATTCATTTTCCAAAATGGAGTCTGTCCCGGGAACGCGGCGCGATATTATAGATTGAAATGACATTAGCTCATTATAAGAGCCGGATGAATTTATAATATAATCAGTTAATTGTGAACCTAAAGCAGCATAGCAGAGCCAAGAGCGTCGGCGCGGTCCTCAGGCGTGCGCTCTCTACCTGCGACACCACATTAGGCGATATTAATTCTGCTAGACCTCTGATTTATGAACTGATTAATTCCGTCGCGCTCGCGAGCGGCCATAAAACAGCGACCTCTGCAGAATACCTATAATTTCATATAATTAGTCCAAATTTTGCTTATGTTTTTCCTCTGTTTTAATAACAATAAGTCTGCGATCATTAACGGCCGACGTGAACGGCGCTCCGCTCCGGGCTCTTATATGCAAATGAAATTTAATGGGTACAGGTTATCCTGTTACAGAAGTAATTGCGAGACCGAAGACCTATCATGAAGGCGGTGAAAAGCGTAGGGAGGACGGCGGCCGTAAACGCTTCATAATTTATAGATAAACAGACGGAAAAGACGCTTTTTTTTGCTTTTTAACACAAATGAAAGGAAAATTCCAGAACAAAATGCATGCACCATGTGATATCCAGCAGGGAGAAAGGGGCGGAGCCTGACATGAAGCAGGGAGCGATGCAGTGCCTTACGGATCGCGGTCAGCGGCAGCTTTTATTGGAAGGACTACCTGACCGGTTTCAGACAAGCGCGTCCGTGGTACGGTTGCTACAGATGACATCACAACTGCGCGTCAGTATTTGTGTCCGTATATTTTACCTTTACTGACCCGTATTTGTCCAATGGCAAAAAATACAAATATGAAGGAAAATGCGCAAAAATAGGTCATGCTGCGTTTTTAAGAAACAACCATTAAAATGTGGCCGCGCGAACCGTCCTACCGATTATAGTCCGCAAAATACGGGCAAACACGGAGGTGAAAGACACCTGACAGCCGCCCTTCAAACAACCCAATTATCAGGCACAACAATCACTAGACTAACGAGTAGTCGCTCGTTCGTCGGCTGATCGCTGATTGTCAGGCAGGTGCGCACTTGCAGTAAAGCTGAATTCTCACAGCCGATTTTCATGCGCAATATCTGACCAGTTGCGATACAGACAGATATCACTTGTGAAAAGAAGACATCAACATAGAATGTTAGGCTGAAGGGAGACAATGTCCATCTAGTTCAGCCTGTTTCAACCCCCTTGTTGATCCAGAGGAAGGCAAAAAAAAAACAAGAGGCAGAAGCCAATCAGTCCCCTTGAGGGAAAAAAATCCTTCCCATCTCCATAATGGCAGTCACAATAATCCCTGGATCAATGTAGCTATCACATTACGTAGTTCCCTTAGAACCCTTGGGTGTGTTCCATCTGTGCCCCGCGATTTGTCAATTTTAATCTTTTTTAACCGACTCTACACTTCTTCCTGAGTTAGACAGGTGATATTTAGCGGCGGGTTCGTTTTATTCCCCTGCATCTCGTGTGACATTTCTTTTTCCATCGTGAATATACTTGAGAAAAAACTGTTTAATAGATTTGCCTTCCCCCCATTGTCTTCTATGGTTTCTCCTGCATTATTTGTTAGCGGGCCGGTGCTTCCAGTGCACATCCTTTAACTGTTTATATAATTGAAAGATAGTTCAGGGTTATTTTTGCTCTCTTTGGCAGTTTTGATCTTTTCCTTACATAATTTGTTTTTTTCCCTGTATGTTTTTAGCACTTCTTCGCTGCCTTCTTGTTTTAATAATTTAAACTTTCTTTTTTTCGTTTATTGCCCCCTTACAGTCTTGTCGAGCCACATTGGTTTCCTTCTACTTGTAATTCTTTTATTTTTGAAGGATATGAACTGCTCACATGAGGTAATTAGGATGTTTTTATACTTCGCCCATTTGTCATCTGTGATGTTATTTTTGAGGATGTTTTCCATGTTTTTCATGTTACCGATAGTAGTTCTAAGCGGATCAAATTTTGCTTTACTAACGTTTAGTATATTTGTCGCTCCCTGATAAGGCTTCTTATTGAATGACAGCTGGAAAATAATTATAATGATTATATTGTGGTCACTATTTCTCAAGTGTCCCTGCACCTGCACCCCCATGATTCTGTCCGGTTTATTAGTTAATAGTAAGTCCAGAGTGGCGCTCGCTCTAGTCGACTCCCGTACAAGTTGGGTAAGGTAGTTATCTTTAACTGTTCTCAAGAACTTACCAGTCTTTTATGAGATTCGCAGGTTTCGTCTTCCTATATTATATCTGGATAACTAAAGTTATCGTAATAATTCATTGCAGTTTGACACCTCTTCTATTTGTCTTAATAAGTTTTCAATTTCTTCTTCTAGCCTAAAAAAACCCTATCAGGATTTTGTTAATTGTTCCTCCCTGTATTTCTACCCACAGAGATTCCACGTGTTCATCTCCTGCACCTATGTCTTCTCATAGCTTCGGCAATAAGTAGGATTTAACAGACAAACATACCCCTCCTCCCCCTTTCTGGTTTTCACAGTATCTTCTGAAGAGATTGTAACCCTGTAAATTCACCGCCCAATCGCATTTATCATCAAGCCAAGTTTCTGTTGATCCTACTATATCATGATTTTCATCAGTCATTCTCGCCTCGAGCTCACCCACTTTACTGATCAGACTTCTAGCATTCGTTGCCATACAATTTATATGGTTGCTGTTATTTATATTCATTGTGCTACTTAAAGTCTTATTAGCTGTTCTATCAGTTCTAACTGTACTAACCCCTCCCCCCACTCAACCCCTATTCCCATTACTTGGTCCCAGGTCGCTGTCTACACTGTCTACCCCTCGATTTCTCATGGTACTCCGTACTATCTTTCTGAAGTCCGTGGCATCACTACCTCGAGGCCTTACACACTGTAGGTGCCAGAGTACATCCCAAATTTTAGAGCTCCGCCTTGCTGCAGACTCACGCATCGTAGGTGTGGACAGACATCTAACCTACATTTCCATCTCACATCTCTCAATGGCCCATAGTGCTCTTAACCCTGCAGCTTCCTGTCCCCATCACAGTGTCCTGCACATCACATCAACGAGCCTCATAACTTCCACCGTGTCAGTCCCATCATATTTATAGCCCCCAGTCCCCGCAGTGTGCGCAAACTAACTATCATGTTGGACCGGTCTTATGCAATTCCTGCAGCTTTTGCCGCTCATGGGTCCACAGTGCTGTCAGTGGCTTTCAGAGACCAAGTCCCCTGCAGGAAGGGAGACTCCATCTCCTTCCACACGGTCTGTCTTGGCCCCTTGGTCATCAGGGCGACTCTGGTTGTCCTTTGAGCGCTGCTTTTCCCCAGCACAAACTTCACAGTCGTCCTTGACTCGGGTATAACGGAGTCTTTCCCAGCTGTAGCCTTCCACCTATAACTCTACCAAGTCTCCAACTCCCATGTCCCAATCAAGACAGACACCGTTTTTCTTTAGAAAATTTTGGCCACAGCAGCCATTTTAGTAAAAGAAGTTTTTTAACAATTAACATTCCCCCACTGAATAGGGGAGATCCCTGGAGCCCCCAAAAATATATCGCCTCACCATTTAAAGGAAATATCTGAAATGCCTCCCGCCACACACCAACTGACTCAGGAGACCCAAATTCCTGATTGCGTCCAACCGCACACCTCCCAACTCGGAGACCCAGTAGCCTTTACAAGACTAGACACTCCACCATCTCCGCAAGGACTCCGCCCTGTTAGAGCCAAGAGGTGACAGACCCAACACCAACCATTAATCATGGTATGGGGGTGGGAGGTAGGGAAGTGGCTATCCACCCCCTGCCTTCCCCCCCAACCCAAGGACCCCACATCCGCTGCCATGACAATGCAACACAACCTTTTCCCAAAACCTGAAGTTGTCCATGTTACCCCTTAAACTTTATCTTCTTATAGGACGGGAGGGTGGGACTATCTTCTTCTCCATGTTGTGTCCTTTCTTCTTCCCTCCTGTTTTCAGGCTGACCTTCCCGCACTTTTTTCCAACTTCACCCCCAGTTTTCCAGCGCTTTGCAGCTCCCCCCTTCCTTTCCCTCTTTACTATCTCCCACTCTTCTATCCCTCTTCTCGCATGCCTTCACATAGGCCTCTTCTACAGAAAAGTAGTCTCCAATCCCGGCACGCACTCTTATGTGAACTGTCTAAAAAAAATCTTCATTGCCCATAGAAACCCATCGCTGCGCAGCGTTCATTTCCCCTCAGTCTTCATGATGTAGCATAAGTTCATATTATCAACCGAAGCCTGAAATCCTCCAACTATCCCGCCAATACTGGGGGCTGCAGAAAGTGAATCTCAGAGACGGGTCGGCAGGGATCACCTCCAGTCACACTCAATGCCAAATACCCCAATGGCCACAGCAACAGGTATAAGGACCGCACGGAACGGTGACCGTTCATTCCTCCCATCTATCATGGTCATTACAGAATGACTTATCTAAGAGTGAGAATGAAGCAGGCGATGATGCAGAAACGTTGGCGCTATGGAAATAAAGATTATTATACAGCACAAATACTCGTTCGTAGTGCAGTAACGGAAACTCACCTGTAGATGGCGGCAGAACACACCAGGATTTATTTATTTATTTTTGGGTGGACTCTTGGTGCCTGGACAACTGAAACAGGTGATGAGTACGTCACGGCGATGACAAGCGGAGGTGATGTGTACGGTACGGTGGTGACAGGTGGAGGTGATGTGTATGGCACGGCGATGACAAGCGGAGGTGATGTGTACGGCGTGGCGGTGACAGGTGGAGGTGATGTGTACGGTGCTGCGGTGACAGACTGAGGTGATGTGTACGTCACGGCGATGACAAGCGGAGGTGATGTGTACGTCACGGCGATGACAAGCGGAGGTGATGTGTACGGCGCGGCGGTGACAGATGGAGGTGATGTGTATGGCACAGCGGTGACAGATGGAGGTGATGTCTACGGTGCAGCGGAGACAGATGGAGGTGATGTGTATGGCGCAGCGGTGACAGGTGGAGGTGATGTGTACAGCGCTGCGGTGACAGTCGGAGGTGATGTGTACGGCGCTGCGGTGACAGTCGGAGGTGATGTATACGGCGCGACGGTGACAGGTGGAGGTGATGTGTCCGGTGCTGCGGTGACAGACGGAGGTGATGTGTACAGCGCTGCGGTGACAAGTGGAGGTGATATGTACGGCGCTGCGGTGACAGACAGAGGTGATGTGTACGGCGCTGCGGTGACAGGCAGAGGTGATGTGTACAGTGCGGCGGTGACAGGCGGAGGTGATGTGTACGGTGCTGCGGTGACAGGTGGAGGTGGTGTGTACGGCGCGGCGGTGACAGACGGAGGTGATGTGTACGGTGCTGCGGTGACAGGTGGAGGTGGTGTGTACGGCACTGCGGTGACAGGCGGAGGTGATATGCATGGCACTGTGGTTACAGGCGGAGGTGATGTGTACGGCACTGCGGTGACAGGCGGAGGTGATATGTACGGCACTGTGGTTACAGGCGCGGTGATATGTTCGGCACTGCGGTGACAGGCGGAGGTGATGTGTATGGCGCTGTGGTGACAGACAGAGGTGACGTGTTCAATGCTGCGGTGACAGAGGTGACGTGTTCAATGCTGCGGTGACAGAGGTGAAGTGTATGGCGGTGCGGTGAGAGGCGGAGGTAATGCATACGACGCGGGGGTGACAAACAGAGGTGATGCGTACAGCGCTGCAGTGAGAGGCGGTGGTGATGTGTACGGCGCTGTCAAGAACCTGTGCTCCCCACCCCCACCCCACTGAGGAACCAAATTGTTAAGCAAGAAATTGGAAATTGTCCAAAGAGTAAAGAGAAAAAAGGGAAACAAACAGCAGCTCACCATTTTGTTCTCCTTTGCGGACCCTCTCTTCTATCTACACCACGGCCTTAAGGTTTAGCTGAGTCTAGCAGAATGAGGGAAACAATCCCAGAGGACAGAGGCAGCTTGAGAGAAGTCTTACATCTCTGTGAAGAAGTAGGTTATTGGAGATGAGGAAATACAACATTAATTAATCTATTGGTAAAGTAAAGAAGTGGTGTAATGTACCGTGAGCCAGAGCCAGCGCCCCCCGACGTCTGCTGCGCGAGACTGGAGCCGGCCGTCGTATGTAAAAATGTGGAGGAAAAAAAAACCTTTCATGAGAAATAAAAGTCACCGAACATACTTCATGAATTTCATGGGGAATATTTCCTGTGATATTGAGCAGTTATCTAAAGTCAGTATTTTTATGGTGCCTTAATAGCAGATTCAGTGTCAAATTGCCCTTTTCTCAGCAGGGATTGCTAAGCCCATCTATATTATACTTCCAGAGCACTCAGGAGCTGGAGTCGGGAGATAGAACGTTCTCTTTGAAGTTCGAATTTTGTCTACACACTGGAATGAAATCAAGTTCCAGTCGACTCTGTAGTCGTACGCCACTGTCACTCAGGGACCTGGACGGGGAGAAATATTGCATGATATCGCTAATTAGGACGGCGCCCTCTCCACCAGATTTTGTAAGACATGATTTTAATCTTTTTTTCCCTCACTTCTCCGCAGTAGAGTCTTCCATAACCTATTAACATTGAAAGTGACTGCTGTATAAACACGCAGAAATTATATTCGCACTAAATCCTGGAAGGACCTTTCTTTCTCTCCTCTGCACCCCCTCCCTCTTCTGACTTCTTCGCTTTCTTCTCCCCTTCTTGTCTCCTTCTGTTTTACTTTGTTCTTCTGCCTGGATTGAGATGTTTGTTTGATGTTTGAGGAGTAACGAGCCTGTTGAGCCGGTCAGGGACAACCTGGCCCCTTCGGCATATTCGGTGGTCTTGGACCCCATTGCCAGTAATATGGCAGTCTTATGGAGCAAAGCAGTTATTTCCAATGGATGGACAACCATAAGACCTTTATCCTCATTCGCCGGAGGATATCAACCATGAGACTTCCGTTCTTCATCACCCAGTTTGCAGCTGGAGGGATGGTGACACAAGGACCAAGGAGTTATAAGACGAGAAAACAATGTTAAAATATTCTTGCTTTTATACTATATTTGCTTCTGAATTCTATCCATTGCTTATACAAATGTGGGATGAATTAGGAGAATCCACTGATTGTCTGGATGGCCAGATTGTTACGATGTTGGGTATGTTACAAGCTTTAGTCCAAATACTATTGCTACTCTTAGCTGTTTATGTTGCATTTAGAATCTTAATGGTTTGTAGACCTTACTTACCTACAATGTGTAAGAAACAAACCGAACAAGTTACCAAACTTGTACACCCTAGGGAACACCCATGTGAAGATGCTCACCCCTTGTCACAACTATAATCTGCCTCATCCAGCACTCAAGGGTTTTCCAACCCAGAGGAGTTCTCCAATTGGGGAACAGAGTGAAGACAAGTCCTCCTTGGAGGCTCCAGGAAGGTGAAGCACTGAAGTCTCCCCTGTGGGACTAGCCCATGGGATATGTCTAGTTTGGTAATAAAAGTGTAATCAAAAAGGGGGAAGATGTGAAAGTATTAAGATGACCCGTAAAACGAAAAATGTTTGGTCTGGTGTCGCCAGTAGAGCAAAGTGTGATTGTTCTCAGCAAAAGAAAACCAAGTAACCTTGTAGATATGAGACCTTTTAATGGCCAACAAAAATAAATGATGTCATAGAGGGCTTTCCAACCTATTCAGAGTTCATCCTCGGACTTATGGAGCAGATCTGGAAATGCATGTTGCTCTAGATCTATTCCATAAGTCTGAGGAAGAACCCTGCGTAGGTTGGAAAGCTCTCCAGGACATCATGTATTTTTGTTAGCCATTAAAATGTATCATGTCTAAAAGATGACTTGGTTTCTCTCACTGAGGACAACCACAAGATGACCCGTGTTACACTTGTTAATTAAGGGGTTTATACAACTTAGTCTGAAGCCTGAAAAGCAATGTATACTAGATTGAACTGTCCTTGGTAGAGGGGCTTGAGCATTTCCTGAATAACCTATTTAGTCATTGTATCCGCATTCCTTACTCTTAACAGCATAAGTAATGTATGCGCACATCACATTATGTATTCATTCTTCAGCACTAAGCTTTCATAATGATTTGCTACTTTTCTACTGCAATTAGGTGTAACTTACAGTGTTGTCCACTATGATTGGAGTAATATACATTTCTTTGTTCTACCTTGCACTATAAATAAAACTAACACTGAGCTGGTTCCACAGAAAGAGCACAGAAGTGACTTCACACAGTTGATATCTCTTGTTCTTTCTCTGATGATCATTGCTAATTAATTTGAACACATGACAGAACTCAGATCCCAGTAGCCTTATGGCTGATTCTAAAATTAAAGGAGTACTCCAACACCAGATACCCAAAAAAGGTGGTAGTATCTTCTCACTCGTGAAAATGATCTATCGTTATATGGACCATATGATACTGACATGTAAATATGCACAATACTCCTCGGGTGTTTGTTTTAGTATTTGTTTAAGGGCTCACACTGGCAAAAGTGTCCACGTATTACGTGTATATTTTTCACGCGCATAAAAATGGTGCTAAAAGCCAATTGATTTCTATGGGGCCACTAACACCTGCATTTTTTTCACAAAGTATAAGGGCAGTTTCACAGGGCCACATGCACAACTACCCTTTTTTCCCTCTTCTCGGACCATTCAAACTACGCGTCATAGGAGTTTGAAAAAAAAAAAACAGCAGGAAGATAGGTCCTGCCCTCTCTTTCCCGCATGTACGAGGGGCTGCTGTAAGTATTGAGCCTTACCCAGAAAAAATTGAGCTAGGAATCTGTAAATTGCAGGGTGTACTTGTCTGTTTGTCTATATTCAGTGATGCAAAAATCAACTACCTGTGATTTTAACTTATCTTTTTTTTTCCGGTCCAAAGTGAACATGGCGGCATCTCCAAAGACTTTCAGTGAGGAAGAGCAGAAGACCAGTCAGGTTCCTGTTTCTCCAAGGAAAAGGTGCAAAGCAGATCCATGATGAAAAGTCACAAGCTTTGGGTGACGGCGGCCCTTCATGGGCAACAGTTAAACGTTGGGTTGTAAATTTTAAAACTGGCCATTTCGGTGTTGAAATTGAGAAAACTAGTGAAGGCCGGCCTCCGTTTACGTGCCTGCAAATGTGAAAGCCATCTACGACATTATCATGGAGGACCACGGGATATCAGCCAGAAGCATGGCTACACAACTGGGGATATCACGGGAGAGAGTTGGTGCTATTATCCACAATGACTTGGGAATGAGAAAGCATACAGCCAAGAGGATGCCAGGCAGAAGAGGAGACGTGTGGAAACATGATGATGAAACACGGATCTACTGTGATCCAGAGACAAGGGAACAGTCTAAGGGATGGAGGCACAACTGTTCCCCCGGCCTAAGAAGCTTCATGTGCAAAGGTCAGAAGACAATGTCAACCATCTTTTGGGATAAGAAGGTAGTTCTGCTCGTGGACCTCCCAAGGGGTTCAACCATCAATGCAACATATTACTGTTCATGATTGACAAAGCTGAGGCAACATATTAAGGAAAAACGTAGAAGAAAGCTCTCCAAAGGGGTCATCCTGTAGCATGACAATGCCCGTTCACACTGCAGGGGCCAGTATTACAAAAATGCCCTCCTTAGGGTTTCAACTGATACCCCATTCACCCTATCCATCTGACCTGGCTCCGTCTGACTACCATCTGTTCACCCAATCTCAAAAAACACCTAAAGAGACAACGTTTTGGGAGGGTTTTGGAGCAACTAATGCTGCAAATGAGCGATTTGACCGGCAGTCGGGAGAATTCTGTTTGCAGGGACTTAAAAAGCTGCAGGAGAGACGTCACAAGTGCATCCTGGGGGATATGTAGAATAGCAGTTTTAGCTTCCTAGCTCAGTTTTTTTCTGGGTAAGCTTCAATACTTCACCCCCTTGTATATAGGGCAGGTCCCATCTTTTCATGGCCGTGCTATTAACGGGCGAGAATCCCGATAGCGAAAACAAAACCATTGAAATGAATGTTGTGCTTTTGTCCCGTTATGCAGCCTTAATTATCACAGCCGCATAACGGGACACGAGCACAGCCACGTGTATAAGCTCTTATGCGTGTAAGAAAAGCAGCATGTCCTATTTTGGCGCGCACTACGAACCAATATAGGCTATGGGGCTTTAACATGTACAGGCGTATTTGCGGTGTGATGTGTATTTTACATACATGACAGATACGCATATAACACAGGCGTCTGGGTGAGCGAGCCCTTATTCCTAACGTTCTGCATTTATACACTTATGCAAAACTCAATAAACAGATTAAACATAAATCCTGGAAGGATGATTTGCATTTTTTTCATGCTCAGCGGGGGCTCATTATTTTTGCGCGGTGTCACATGTTAACCAAAGTCTACTCTGATGATTTTTCTAGATAGACGATAAACAGATTATTAAGCAGATAGCACTTCAAAAAGTGCTCCAGATGGGGTTCAAATGACTGTATTGGTAAGAGCAGATTTTTGCTATGCAGGTCCTGGAAAGGCCGTACGGTAGTCCTCCTTCACCTGCAGGGGGGCTGTGGGGGCAGGTGCGGTCATATTAAGCGTCCCCTACCATCGCTGTATGGCTGTGTGGGTGTTATATGCATGCAAGTCTGTGCATGCGCCAAAGCCTACTGGGTCTGCAGGGACTACATCAATTGGGGTAAACATGACCTAAACTAGTCAAGGCAAGAGCGCAGCAAGCAACATGACTCCATTAACGTCAGCTGGCCATGCCTTGGGGATTAAAGTGCCTGAAATGGCCGATTCTGGTCCTTTTGGGAGAACATCAGCTGCGGAATTAACAAGAAGCAACATTTAAGCCGTAAAATTAAAAAAATAGGTCTACACCTCCTATAAGTGCCCCCCACCCAGCGCGGAAGCCCTGGTCGCCGCTGCTCCGAGCCCTCAAGAAGCTGGTAGCGGTCACATGATGTTCACTGTGTATTCGCTTCTTTAGGGTCCGGAGCAGCGGCGACCAGGGCTCCAGTAGGGGTCAGAGGGGAGGCTTGAGGCTGTGAGCAGAAGCCCACCTGACAGGGGTGGTGACAGGGAATGCAGGGGTTAAGGAGAAGGGGGAGGAGTTTAGAGGGAAGAAAAAAGCTGCGCTCCTAGTAGGAGAACACAGTAAAACCCCTCCCACAATCGGCAAGTTCCCCCCTATCCTATGGATATCCTGTGGACGGGGATAACTTGTAATCTTGGTAAAACACCTTCAATTCCTGCTTGAAATGGGTTAGCAGCAGCAAAAGAAACAATCAGAGTTCTGTGCAAATGGAGTACAAATAAAGTTGTGTCTGCGGCCGGTGGGGGGTTATCTTATGCATGCTTGTACCTGGAGGGCCCCGACTGTCGGCAACACGGCTGAACCATAAGAAGAGCCTCCCGCTTCTCACCTCTGTCCCGCATCACATGACCTGCACGCCGCACCCCTTGCTGTTCCTCTGCTCCCGCCCCCGCTTAAAAAGACAGAAAATCAACATTGTATTCAACATGGAACAACAACAGCTTGTGGCCCTTCTACTCGCTGCAACACTGACTGGTTTGACAATGCAAAACCCCAAGTAGATGTGAGTTGGTCACAACGAGGAGGAGGAGGCCGGGATGTTGGACAGAAACCAAGATACCACCAGCCGACTTCTATATACGGGGGGGATAGCTGAGTTATGGCCCTTTAAGTAACACCATTATGAGGGGCATTTGGGGATTATCGATCCAATCCCACTCTAGATAACTGCTGACAACTAGTCCATAACTTGTCTGCGTCCCATAAACACTGGTGTGCCGCCATGATTCAGGATGTAAGACCCCGGTGACGTCCCCGGCCATGTAAGATAGACAACTTTTTCCCATCCCGTCAGTCCGTCGGCGCAGCGCCTCTTTTATCCCAGACCTGTTGGGAGCACAAAGGCTGCAGGCGGGGAGCGGGGAGTGAGTGGCACTTCAGACAGAGTCCCTTAAATTAAGTCATTGACCTGCGATTGTGATTAATACAAAACAAGGTGCCCCTTCCTCACTGGTAATGAATATTCCTCCAGCGGCGAGGGAGTGCGGCCGCTGTTTGATGCTGATGACATTGAAAATTTAGAAGAGAAAATTCCATCATTTTTCATTTGTATGCAAATGTTTCTGTTCCAGAAATTAACCCTTGATCCTCAATGTCAGTTTTCATCTGCAGGAATCCTCCTGGCCCTCTCTGCAGCGCTCTTGTGCCGGAGGCCCGCCGAGTCTATAGGGTCTCCCTGGTGCCAAAAATAGGGAAGAGGGGGGGGCACAAAAATAAAAGGAGGCACTAAAACAGGAGGATATTGTAAAATGCACATCCCACAAGCCCCCACTGAGTCCTGCTTCACCCCGGCTATTGAGATGTTAAACGCGCTCTTACCTCCTTAAGTATTACTGCGGCCGCTAATCACTTGTGGGAGTTTTAAGGTGAACCCCGGGACAACATACAAATCCTATTTAGGCTTTCACCTAAATCTTCCACTCCTAGAAAGTCTCCTTTTTTACCAGTCACCTTAGACAAATGCTGCTATCTCCATGTGAAGGGGCGGGGGTCCGGGGGGCTTTGTACTGATGTAAATGTAATTCTGCTAATTCCCTGGCCATTGAGCCCTCTTTGTATAGAGCCGCACAATAGGCCCCGTAAATACGGTACAGGTGTCCTGCGCCCAGCGCCGCCGTCAATGTAGCCTAGAAAGGCTTATTAAAGTATGTCTAGCAGAAGAGGGGTCCGCTCGCGGGGGGGCCGATGGGACGAGGAGCTCCAGATCTCAGGTCACATGATACGCATAAAAGATGCCTCATAAGATGGAAATAAAGGGCAAATGAGATAAATATGAACTTGACACAATCTGGTCGATCACCTTCATCAGTGGTTATTTAGTATCGGCCGCCTGCATTACGCCGATTTCACGCCCACATTTCTGCACCCGTTATGTTAGTAAATTCCGACCTAAAATCCCTTGCGATGTCGCCGGTTGGATCGTCAGACTCACAATAAGCCAAAAGCAGCCATAAAAGTGACGCAAAACTTCAACCGTACAGTACTACACGCATGTGAATCTCGCCTTAGGGTGTGTTTACACGGCGCTAATCTTGCGCAAGTTTTGTGTTTTGCAAGACTTCGAAAACGTGCCTGAATATGAACTCCAGTCTTTAGAGTGGAGCCATAAACTGCGATGCTGCGAGGGAGAAAATTGCCGCTTGTCCTATTTTTCACGTCTCTCGGAACGCCTCGCCCGTTGGCTCTTGTATCCCATGCGATGTGCCGGCGAGTGCGAGGAAATCAACGGGAAACATGGTCCTCAGAATTGCACAGAAGCGATGAGAGCCATTTTGCCGGAAAACCGCCTGGCATCCGCGGGTAAGATGCGATATCGCGCTCGCTTGTGTGAAGTTAGCGTTAAGCACTTAAAGTGATGTATCTGTTTGCGCATATCTTTGCGTGTGTGAAAACGATGCCCGCAAAACGTGACAAAACCAACGCATTGATTTCATGAGCGCAAGAAAAGATAGGAACTGCCCAATCCTCCTGCGGGCCACACAACAAGTCTATGGAACGGCAATGCGGAACATGCGCCAATGCGCTTCACGGTGGGCGAGAATATTTGTGCATGTGTTCGTCTGTTGAAGCCCTTGGGCCGCCTGCACACCAACGGATTTGCTTTGCGGTATCTGCGGTTGGTGTCCACACAGCGGTTCCGTAACAAATACCGTTCATAGCATGCTATGGAAAATCGCTTCTCCCTGCACACTGGTGGAAACGAATTGTGATTTCCGGGAGCAGAGAAAAAAAATTGCAGCACGCTTTATTTTTGTGCGGTGTCCACACGGACGGCTTCCATTGAAGCTCATGGAAACCGTCCAACCCGTGGCCATCTGCAATTGACATTGCGGATAGGTTGGCGGTACCCACGTCACAAAGATAAATGCCAGGTACGCAGCGCTGCCCGGCGGGCACAGGGCGGGGTCTGCTGCGGGCGAGTTTTGTGCACAATTTTTGTGCATTACAAGATTTACAAAAATGACGTGAAAAGAACTCGATGTTTCCAAGGGGTTAATTTACTGAACCAACATGCGATTTTTACGCTTCTAAAGGCTTCACAGATAACAGTCCACGTCGCCCTCGTAGATGCACCCTGAGGGCACGGCAGACGTATGCTCACATATGTTCACCACAACGGAGCGTATTTGCGCATGAACAAGGTTATGACATGGCATTAATCAACCTGATCCGCGTATGGCCGCTGTCTTCTCTGCGTTGTCCGCGGCGTTCCGCCCTTCGCCTTGTTGTTTTTGAGCCTGCCATAGACTTCTCCGGTAGCTTGCCCCGTGACATGCCGGAGGATACCGCCGGTCCGGAGAAATCAACGGGTTCTATTCGGCACGTTTTGTGGGCGTGATTTTCCTCTTCGCCAGTTTACGCTCTGAGGGCCTCAGCGCACGGCCGCGACTTCAGAGGGTTTTGTGGGCGTGAAAATATTGCTTTCAGAGGTTTTGTTTTCACTGGCGTACTTCTAGGGCAATATCAGTACTATTTATATGTGAGCGATAAGGCAGGACCTTCCTACCTGTTTTTTCCCCGCGCGCAATAGTGCGAAGCTTGAAATGAAAAAAAAAAAGAACTTATCACTGGTTCATGCGGAAATACCCTTCGCAGCGGTGAGCGTATTTGCGCCTTACGCCCTTAGGCTCAGGCTGCAAGAGATTACTGTAGTTTGTAGTAAAGTCGCAGCGCGAGTCACATTGCGCAACAAGGGCTGTCGTGGAGGGGCGCGCCCGTGCACTACCATGAACTGCGAGGACCGCAATGGAGGGGCGCGCTAGTGCACCAATATGAACTGCGAGGACTGTGGTGAAGGGGCACGCTCGTGCACTAATATGAACTGCGAGGACTGCAATGGAGGGGCGCGCTAGTGCACCAATATGAACTGCAAGGACTGTGGTGAAGGGACGCGCTCATGCGCTAATATGAACTGCGAGGACTGCAATGGAGGGGCGCGCTTATGCGCTAATATGAACTGCGAGGACTGCGCCGGAGGGGCGCGCTCGTGCACTAATATGAACTGCGAGGACTGCGCCGGAGGGGCGCGCTCGTGCACTAACATAAACTTCAAGGACTGCGCCGGAGGGGCACGCTAATGCACCAATATGAACTGCAAGGACTATGGTGAAGGGACGCGCTCGTGCGCTAATATGAACTGCGAGGACTGCAATGGAGGGGCGCGCTCGTGCGCTAATATGAACTGCGAGGACTGCGCCGGAGGGGCGCGCTCGTGCACTAATATGAACTGCGAGGACTGCGCCGGAGGGGCGCGCTCGTGCACTAACATAAACTTCAAGGACTGCGCCGGAGGGGCACGCTAATGCACCAATATGAACTGCAAGGACTGTGGTGAAGGGACGCGCTCGTGTGCTAATATGAACTGCGAGGACTGCAATGGAGGGGCGCGCTCGTGCGCTAATATGAACTGCGAGGACTGCAATGGAGGGGCGCGTTCGTGCACTAACATAAACTGCAAGGACTGTGCCGGAGGGGCGCGCTAGTGCACCAATATGAACTGCAAGGACTGTGGTGAAGGGGCGCGCTCGTGCATTAATATGAACTGTGAGGACTGTGGCGGAGGGGCGCGCTCGTGCGCTAACATAAACTGCGAGGACTGCCGCGGAGGGGCGCGCTAGTGCACCAATATGAACTGCAAGGACTGCGATGAAGGGGCGCGCTTGTGCGCTAATATGAGCTGCGATGACTGCGGCGGAGGGGCGCGCTCGTGCACTAATATGAATTAAACATCGACTGCACCCCCGTAAATTATAACAAAAATTCCCCTGACTGCCCCTTTAAGCCCGGGATCTTCCGTCAGCCTCCATGTGGCTGGGGGGCTGCATGCACCTTGTTAACCCCTCCAAGACAAGAGATTTTTCATCTTTCTTAGGGTGACTACCCACTACAGTTTTTTTTCACTGCAAAATTTGCAGCATTTTTTTCTGCAGGGGTCTATGGGACTTGTAATGTTAAAACCGCGATCTCGCAAAATCGCAATTTACCGCAAAATCGTAGTTGGTAATCCCCCTTCTTGTGGTTTTCTTCAACCCTGACATCCAGCAAACAGACTTTATTCGGGTTCGCTTATTTGTGGGTTCAGTTGTTTTGTTTAAGGGCGCCCACCCACTGGCGTTTTTTTATCCCTGCGAAATTCGCAGCATTTTTTTTCTGCAGGGGTCTATGGGACTTGTAATGTTAAAATCGCGATCGCGCAAAATCGCAATTTACCACGGGTGAACCGTGTATTGCCGTGTAGGGCAGCAATGTCTGGCAGCGTATCTCACGCTCTCCATCATGCGGTTTTCATTGTTTCACTTTTTTTAAATGTCGCGACCGCCGCTCAGCGAAGTTGTGTGTAAACGCATCGTACTTACAGCGCTGTGTGCGCACCCATAGAGAACAACAGGGCTCCATCGTCTGTAATACGCGGTAGAATAGAACACGCTGCGATTTAGTGTAAGTGTAACAGCGAGAATCAATGTATCTGAAATGCCGCGATGCACGCGTGTTATATGTGCGACATCACGTGCATAAAACACAATTCAAACACGCTCGTGTGAGCCGCGCCCAAGTCCTGGGGTTAATCCTATTTTCTGGAATCGACTTTCTGCACCCGACTCTTCAGAATAAGCTGTTGTATATGTACAGGAGGAAGGACTTTGTATCTGACCACTTTATGACTTGCATCCTCTAATCATCCCCCCTGCAGGCTGTATATCTGATGCTCAGTCCTCTCAGGACTGGTGGGGGGAGCATGCTGCTGTTATGCTGTGTTCTTAATACTAGAAACACATAACTGCAGATCTTGCTCTGTAAATCTCTGTAACACACATCAAATCATGTTGTAGGACAGTGTACAGCAAGAGTGAGCAGTGGAGAAGTAATTTCTGTGGCTAAAACACAGTAAACTGTGACTTACTATTAGCTTGCAAGCAGCGTCTCTGCGAGTCTCTCCTTCCCTTCTCCCCCCTCCCCTCTGCTTTCTATACAGTTCAATGAGTACAATTACTTATCCCTCTCCTCCAGAGCTGTTCTAAGGTCCAGCATCTCCTGTCAATCACTTGACAGCAAACAGTAAGCCAAAGTAACGAGACCCCGTAGGAGCCAGCATTTTAGAGGAATTTTTCAGCACAAAAACATCATTTTAGGTGAATGAAGTACATTGCAGTTTTGTTAGTTATCACACCGGCAAGTTGTCTGAAGAGTTAGTGACCTTTTAAAGATGGCTGTTCTGTGCTGCCCCCTCCCCCCACTATCTTGTGTCTGTTCAGCTAACTCATTGCATTACCTTCATGGACTGCGGACTGTAATCGGTCGCACGATTCGCAGCTACAAGGAAAAGCCAAAAATCTGACGTGAAATCACTATTGCATTAAGTTAATGTGAAAACTACCCTGACGGCCCCCGCTGACAGCGCTCCGCTGACAGCGTCGGTTAGACTTCAATCCCGGCTCCTGCTGTGGTCCAGAGCGGATCCAAAAACTCTCGGGCCGGCTGCCCAACATGCCAACTGATCTTCAGCATATTCTTTCCAATCTCGACACCTGACTTTTTGGCCGCGGTCCCCGAGTCCTCGTTGCTGGCGGCGCCGGCGCTGGCTGTTGTGGCAGCTGTTAAATTGACGACTTTGGTGTTTGGTCAAATTTTGTGTTTGGACAACTTACTGATGTAAATGTCACCCCCCTCCCCCCCCCCCCCCCCCTCCTCCCGAGTCACTCCGGTGTTTGTCGGGGGGAATGTGATGTTTTAAATTATTAAGAGATTTTTGAAAATCGTTTCTTTTAATGCGGAACCGTGAAATATATCGCTGAAGTCAATTAGGCGCTCGGAGGATGGAATTAGACCCTCATACACTTTTCATGAACCGGGAAGGGACATATATCAGCAGTGGCAGCTTAGTGACAAATGTAACGTGATATTAAACAAGTTCGGACCGAGACTTCCAGACTGCGGAGTCTGCTGAGGAAACAAACATGGCACTGAAAGGGTTAAGTAGCTCAGACTGAAAAGTCGGGCAATTCTCCAATATGCCATGAGGCCCGGGTACTATCTGCGGCATTCAGGTGGCGAAAAACTGCAATTTTGTTGCATGTGCCAAAATTGCAACTTTTTTAGTATTTACACCCAATTTTGACACTTTGGGGAAAAAACTAAACTGGGCGGGGCCTAACACTGCATGCTGGAAACTGGCTACATTATAGCAGAAACCTACCCCAACCCCTGGCTGGCATAGACGGATGCCACACGTGTTAAGAAGCTTGGGGCTCTTAGTAAGTCGCAATTATGTTGGCACATGCCTGGACTCACATAGGAAACACCTACAGCCTAGATAAATATGTCCTTTATGTCTAATTTATTTACCATTGCAAGACCTCTGCTTGCTGTCAGTGAGCAGAAACATTCCTGTTTACATCCACAGGTTTGCACCCCTCCGGTCCGTGGCAAGAGCTGCGGCAAATAGTCTCAGAGTTAGGTGGAACATTCTGTGGTGACTTCTGCTGTACAAACCCTCAGGCCTCGGTCAGACGAGTGGTTTGTTTTTTTTGCACGCCTATGTACGCAACAAAATACACTCCATGGATGTGCAAAATGGGCGTGACCGAAGCTTCGTGCTTTTTTTCCCATGTGCCACAAAGGTCCCCTCATCACTGAACACCGAGACAGATCAAAAACTGACGACCCAGCATAAATCATAGTCCCAGAAAATCCCTATAATGGAGTGAAGCGACCCCCGTAAGAGGTTTGGGCCCGGGTGAAAGTGACTCCACGATCCCAGGACAAAGTTAGTCCAGGGACTGAAGGAGGGAGGTAAATTACCTGCTGCTGTCTATATACTCCCAAGATGGCCACGGCACACTAAGCCTGGTGGTCTATCAGTAGTCCAAGACATTCCATACTCCTCTGTGCTGGCCAATCAGAAAGCAGCATATAGGGTCTGACTACCGATGCACGGTATACATTAACAGTGACAGGACCGTCATGGCCACATTGGAAGAATCAAGAGGGTCACCAAGAAGTAGTCAATCAGCAACCAAACTGGGAACTGGACGGCCCAGCTAATATAACCTCCCCTCCTCCGGTTCCTGGGCCCATGGATGGTGGCTCTAAGCAAAAAAAATTGCAATTGATGACCCAAAATCTTACAAGAATTGTCACAACTGCTGATAATCTGCAATCCAGGAAGGAAGCAGTTAAAGGGGTTGTCCCGCGGCAGCAAGTGGGTCTATACACTTCTGTATGGCCATAATAATGCACTTTGTAATGTACATTGTGCATTAATTATGAGCCATACAGAAGTTATCAAAAGTTTTATACTTACCTGCTCCGTTGCTGGCGTCCTCGTCTCCATGGTGCCGACTAATTTTCGGCCTCCGATGGCCAAATTAGCCGCGCTTGCGCAGTCCGGGTCTTCTTCTTTTATGAATGGGATCGCTCGTGCAGGATGCCGGCTCCGTGTAGCTCCGCCCCGTCACGTGCCGATTCCAGCCAATCAGGAGGCTGGAATCGGCAATGGACCGCACAGAAGAGCTGCGGTCCACGGAGGGAGCAGACCCCGGCGGCCATCTTCAGCAGGTGAGTATGAAGACGCCGGACCGCCGGGATTCAGGTAAGCACTCTCCGGTTTGTTTTTTTAACCCCTGCATCGTGGTTGTCTCGCGCCGAACGGGGGGGGGGGGGGGGTTAAAAAAAAAAAAAACGTTTCGGCGCAGGACAACCCCTTTAAATGGGTTGTCCAGGGTTGGAAAGACATGGCTGCTTTCTTCCAATCAGCGGTGAGATGAATATACAATAGCGGAACATGAGGAAGCGGGTGACTCCATCCACCAGGACCAGATCGGACCCCCGCCAGCCCCCTGTGGTCCTGAAGAGCAAATGTGCCAAGTACAAATGGTGCAGGAGCACAAGACCGGATGACGTCTTCGAGGTCTTTAGGTGAAGTCAACCAGTAAAATAAAGTCACTTCTGCTACGCGCTTCGGGGGCTACAAACTAACAGCCGTATATAGTGGAGAGGTAGATTACAGTCATCCCCTTCATGGGTGAATGTCCTGAAAATGGCAGGAAAGAGGGTCCGCTGGAACCGGAAGTGACGTGCGCCTGAGACGATGGAAATGATGGCAGCGTCCCACCAGCCTGAGCTTCAGCAACTGGAAGTGGAGTCAAAGCCAGAAACGGCGAATGAACATGAAACTCAAACATACATTTTTCACTTATTTGCCCAAATATTCGGTGGTTCTTAAGTAGGGGCATCTGAATGTAACACACAAGACATCCCAACAGTAGAAGAATCATTTTGGGTCATCTACAATCAAGATGGTTCGGTTCTTGCAAACACAGCGCCACCCTTGTCCATGAGTCGTATGTGGTATTGCAGCTCACCTCCCATTCACTTCAGGGGATCACACACGCTATGGACAGGAGTGGTGCTGATTGTAGGTGACAGCAGCCGTGTTTTTCTAGTCCCGGACAATCCCTTTTATATACGAGATCTTACAGGATGCAGCACCACCAATGTCTACAGGCTGTGTGTGGTATTGCAGCTCAACCTGGTTCAAGTGGATGGGACTAGGCTGTAATACCAAACACATCCTGTAGACAAAAATGGAGCTGTTTCTGAAAAACAAGAGCGCAGAACTTTTTTTCTATCTCATCCAGCCCTCCTCTGAAGGGTTAATTGTTTCTGACACCCTGCATATGCGATGTACGCTTCTTGTTAACACTTTCACCTCCGGATCACTCGGCAGGGTCGGCGCTGATAACAACGTTGCAGGTTTTTTTGAATTTCTAATATGATTTGATGAATTCTTGGTGTACACACACGGCGCAGTATGTATATATCTGGCGCATCCGATGACAGAGCTGCGATGTGAGGACAGAAGGGATGCGCCGCAGAACATATGGCTGCAGAGGATTTTTACACGTTCGCTTTATCACAGATTGAAAGCAGAGATCGCTCCTGAAGAATATTACAAGTTGTCTCACAAGCAATGAGAAAATTGACATTCCCTGGAAATGGAAAATAGAGGGAAAAAAATGTAGACGGAAGATTCCGGCATTGAGGACAATCGCCGTCTATGAGATTACCCCGAGTTGTACTTGCCGGCCCTTAACACGGTATCTTCCGGATGTTATCTCCGGCCGCGCGTCTTCTCTCCGAGTCTTAGAAATTCTAGATAAGTATTGAAGAAAAGTCAAATCCACCGAACACAATGCAAACACTTCCAGACTATTCTGTCATAACTTGGCTGAAATGATCATTGTATTACAGAGACCCGCTCTTAAAGGGATATTCCACCCGGGTACGCAATTTGTACACATACAGCATCCCGTAGGGTGACTCAGGACACGGGGCATACGCTGAGGAGCTGGGAGGGTAGAGTGGTCACTTGTCACGGTGGCACTTATCAGGCTCCCTCCCAGAGGGACACACTTGGCCTCGGCCAGAGCAGCGCTGGGCCTCTTCCGGACACCCCTAGGAGAGGGATGGACAATAAACATAGAAACAGGAGATACCGATGTCACGGGTGATGCCACCGTTCCGTTACCCACTGGAATGACCCTTGGCGGTAAATAAAGAAGCTTCAGACTGGATTAACGTACCTCAGGCTCCTGGGAATGGTCAGGGCCTGGCAAAACTTTACTTGTAGAAAACTTGGTACAAGGGACAAATTTCAAAAGACGGCAGTGCAGGCAAAAGAACAGATTAGAGGTCAGGGAGGAATCACAGGATGACACCGGTCCTGCAGTCTCAGTTATCTGACAGGTACCGCTCCTAGCAGGGGAACTCTTTAGAGGAGGATAGGGGTAGGGTCACTCCACAGACACTCACATAGGTCAGTACCTCTGCACGGTGATCTCAGCCTTTTCAGGATACGCTCACTTTCAATCTCTCTCTTACTTCTCTTGTTCTCTCTCCTCCACGGTTCCTCGCATATGAACCCTCAGGAACAGCTCCTCTTCCTCCATGACCTCACCACTTGGGGGTTGAAGGCACCCCCATGTGGCTCTCTGCTGAAGACTCTGTGATGGACTCCTAACTCAAGACTCACTATCACACCCAAATCACTTATACTTATAATCTCTCCCATGCCATGTGACAGAACATATATTGATACATTTACAGACATCTCCCAGTCTCATGCAAACATTAACCTCTCCCTTGCTGCAGCTGTCTAATACACATAACAAGAGACTAGACAACTGTGCACAGGGCATCTACAAAAGATATGACGTGTATGACACTTATGGAGGGGCCAGCAACATAGACTTCTGGCCACTACACACATATATATTACCTTAGGTTTAGCTTTAAAGGCTGTGGACACCTTTTGGAGGTGATTTATTTGCCTTTAAGGGGTCTCTGAGTTGATTACTTCCCAGTTTTGGGTCTCCCACAGCTAAAGCTATATAGAAAATTCTCACTGCGGCGCCAGACTGCCAAATGATCAGTGACGTCTCTGTCAGCCTTCCATTGGCTGCGTCAGTCATGTGTCTGCTGCAGCACTTGTAAATAAAAAAGACAGAGGACCGGAAGCACATGGCGGGAGAGCACCGCAGAGGTCGGAAGTAAGTATTATTTTTTTTTCTGTAGGCAGCATCCTTCCAATACCACCAATGTCCCCCCCTACCACCAATGTCCCCCACTGCAACCAATATCCCCCACTACCACCAATGTCCCCCACTACCAACAGTGTCCCCCACTGCCACCAATGTTCCCCTCTACCACCAATGTCCCCCACTGTTACCAATATCCACCACTACCACCAATGTCCCCCACTGCCACCAATGTCCCCCTCTACCACCAATGTCCCCCACTGCTACCAATATCCCCCACTGCCACCAATGTCCCCCTCTACCACCAATGTCCCCCACTGCTACCAATTGCTTATTTGTCAGAGTCGCTGTCGGACATGTGACTGTTGGCCCGTGTAAACAGTCAATCTTTGAGCAACGGCCTGTTTACAGCGAATGGAGGCGGGCGGATGGAACGTTCCCTGGCAGCTCCGACTCCTTTCCCAGAATGACTATTGCTCCTGTTTGGAAGCACAAAAGCGATATTCACTGGGACGGCTGTTGGCACATAAGCACCTGAATGTCGCCCCGTGTACAGGAATCTTTAGGCTATGTTCGTAAACGGTGTCAAGGCTGCGGGATTTACACAGCGGAAAATTCCACCGACAACATTTCTGCATCCACAACTAAGTCAAAATTTGCACCATTTGTCCCAGTAGTGGCCCCAATAATTATAGTGACTTTGTTATGGTCCCAGTAGTAATGGTGGTCCTGTTAGTCCTATAGTGGCCCTAGTAGTAACAGTGTCCTCCATTGTGACCCCAATAGTAACAGTGTCCCCCATAGAGTACCTCCGGCTGAGCAACAATAAGACAAGCATTTCCCTCTGTCCACCACTGGCCACTGCTGCTGTAATCAGTGTATAATCAGTGATCGGCTCTTCCCCCAGCATCTGCATGTAGGAACGTTAATGCCGGGGAGAGAGGTCAGGGGCTGCACGGATTATGGCAGACCAGAGTAGTGGACAGAGTGAATGCAGTCCCTGTGGGGCTTGCTGCCCGGGCAGCTTGCAATTGTTTTTATCGACCATTAAAATGGCCAATCATAAGTAATTACCGGGCGGGTGGCAACCCCAGTGTCACTTGTGTAAGGCGCTGCCACCTGAGGCAGCAGTCTCAGGTCGCCTCACGATAGGGGCACCCCTGATGTACCCCAGTACGGAGTATAGACAGGCCCTGTCCTGATAAGACTTGGCAAGGAGCAGCTCTAACATGCAGATGAGTTATGTCTCGCATCCCAGAGAATTAACTAAAATCATTACTTTCTGCAGATACATTTTCTCTAAGCAAAAATCCAATCGGCGGTTGTTTATCTGTGATGAATTGCGCTGACGGAGATTCCCGGAACTGAAATCATTTGTAACTATCAGAAAGCTAATGATTATTTCCTGTAAATGCACCTTTTAGAGCAATATTACAGTATTTATTTACATCCAGCGTTTATCAGGGTTGAGAGGCGAAGATGGATGGAGCGGGCAGATAGTGTCGTTGGGCGGCTCGGTGACCTCCTGTGCGACTTTATCAATGCCCTCTGGGCTATTGTAAAGCGGGAGAATGAGTGCGGCTGTGAGGCTTTTTAGTGAGGACAAGATTTATGAGCGGACATAAAGGAACAGAGTCGGCCTTATTTCTTAACGTTTACAATGGCAGAAATAAATGTTTTCTGTGCCACAACCAGAGGAACGGATCATAAATGTCTTTAATTAATGATGCTGCAGTTCATATTTGGGTTCCTTCATGAAGCTGCACGGATGTAATATAAAAGCAATGATCAGTTCAAGAACTGGTTTAAAGGCGTATGACCATCGAAAAGGATGCCAATCTGCATCATAAACTATTAACAGGGGCAAACTGACCCTTAGGGCACTGACTGAGGGTCCGCACCATATTGGGCTCGCAGAGCTTTAGTAAATTATAGCACTCCTTAAGGGGTTATGCCAAAGCAATAAGTATACTGATGTACTGCTGCTGCCAATTATGTCTTATTTTTATTTAGTTTGACAACCAGACTAATATGTTAGCATCTATTACTTTAAGAGATGGAGGGCGCACAGTAAGCTGGTCTCTAAGGGGGAGCAGGAAGTCAGGCGGAGTGTGTGAGAAAGGAAGAGGAAGTACAGAAATACTGCTGGTCCTGGAGCAGAGGATACTCCCCAGAGCAGAGGATATTCCCTGAAGCAGAGGATACTCCCTGAGACAGAGGCTATTCCCCTGAGCAGAGGATACTCCCCGAAGCAGAGGATACTCCCCGAAGCAGAGGATACTCCCCAGAGCAGAGGATACTCCCCAAAGCAGAGGATACTCCCCAAAGCAGAGGATACTCCCCGAACCAGAGGATACTCCCCAGAGCAGAGGATAATACCCGAAGCAGAAGATACTCCCTGAAGCAGAGGATACTCCCCAAGTCAGAGGATACTCCCCAAGTCAGAGGATACTCCCGGAAGCAGAGGATACTCTCCAGAGCAGAGGATACTCCCTGAAGCAGAAGATACTCGCCGAAGCAGAGGATACTCCCCAGAGCAGAGGATACTCCCCGAACCAGAGAATACTCTGCAGAGCAGAGGATACTCCCCGAAGCAGAATATACTCCCCAAAGCAGAGGATACTCCCCAAGTCAGAGGATACTTCCGGAAGCAGAGGATCCTCCCCAGAGCAGAGGATACTCCCGAAGCAGAGGATACTCCCCGAAGCAGAGGATACTCCCCAGAGCAGAGGATACTCCCCGAAGCAGAGGATACTCCCCAGAGAAGAGGATACCCCCCGAAGCAGAATATACTCCCCAAAGCAGAGGATACTCCCCAAGTCAGAGGATACTCCCGGAAGCAGAGGATCCTCCCCAGAGCAGAGGATACTCCCGAAGCAGAGGATACTCCCGAAGCAGAAGATACTCCCCGAAGCAGAGGATACTCCCCAGAGCAGAGGATACTCCCCGAAGCAGAGGATACTCCCCAGAGAAGAGGATACTCCCCAAAGCAGAAGATACTCCCCAAAGCAGAAGATACTCCCCGAAGCAGAGGATACTCCCCGAAGCAGAGGATCCTCCCCAGAGCAGTCCTGTGTGGAAGGCTGCAGCCCTACGGCCATAGAGCTCCAGGAAGAGAAAGTCAAGCCCTTACTGATCACAGCAGGAGGCACAGATGAAAGTATAACCATGCCTCTCCTCTCTCCATCCAGCCTATAAGATATTTACCTCAGCAGAGGAAACCAAAGACATGCTGACCCGAGAAACGGGTAGCAACAAAGAGACTTTCTAACAAATAAACCCCGGCAAACGGGCCATCCACAGACTTCACATTCACCCAACAGGCTTAATTGCATCCTGGTAAATGGGAAGGATTTTGTTCTACATGTTTCGGGGCTCTAGTTGTTTTTTGTTAACACCCGGGAAAGGGGATGTAAAACATGTACTTTGAAAATCCCGATATACAAGAGTTTGAAAGACATTTACCGGCCCGATTTCCTAGACAACTACCCCAGCTTTCACCCTGGTCCATCCTTTCACCAGGATAGAAAGTTATCCCTTATCCACAGAATGGCACTTCCATTGATATGACTGGAGCGGCAATATGTATTCAAGTGGGGACTTTTGCAACCCCCGATCACAGGATTGGTGGTTAGGCCCCCACCAATCAGAAAGTTACCCCCATCCCATCGATAAGGGATAACTTTCTATCTTGACACAACCCCTTTCAGATTCAGGATTAACATGGACATTTAGATGCGGTAACATCAGACCATTATGATGCAATCTCCCAATGAGTAACTAGGTCACATGTGGCCGTTTTACCTTCACAAAAATTCTGACCGGATTGGAGTTTTTGCAAATTCTTCATGTAGCTCATGGCTAAAGTCTTAGCCGAACACAAGACTATCATCATTCTAAAGGTTAAAGGGGCCCACGACGTTTACAGGGGTTGACCACTTTTTATATTTTTTTTTAAAGATGGACTAGAAACCATTTAATGAAGCATTTACTGATAGCTTCATGTCTTCAGAGCAGCGCTCTCGCCTCTGTGAGAAGCACCGCCCTCTTGTCTGTGCCCCGCACAGCGTTGCTGCCCTATATATGGCCACTGATGGAGAAGCAGACCCGTTTATCAGCAGCCTGTAATGAATAACATGGTGCACTGGACAGGAAAGTCTCACATGTGCCGTGTTATTCGGTGGAGGCTGCCACGTATGAAGCCAGTGGCAAACAGAGGTATGGTATGACCCCCTATAGACTGTGTTTTGAACTACTGCTCCATACAAATCGGAAAGGTCAGGCGGTGGCCAAAGGAGAGGTCAGCAGCAGTTAAGAGGTGGACAACACCATTACGTAAAACCATGTGTGTGTATTATAAATCGCCTGAGTACCATCGGAACCACGAAATCCTCATAAATAAATTGTCGTTTTTTTTTTCCTTCAATACCCATTATAAGACAAAAGAGAAAAAAAATAATTGGAAAGAAATCACAGTTTTATGTCATGTTCATTTCTTCATCTGTCACACGATCTTGGAGCGGAAAGAGAATAACAGGTAACCAGTCGCTGGCCGAAAACAAAGAAATTTATGGTAATCTTGCAAATTAGGAGAAACGTGTCTGAGTAATCAGGATAGGAGCCAACACAATGGGTTTACATCTTCAGATGCTGTAACAAGGTACAGGTTGCTCCTAGAGATAAAAAAAAAAAAAAAAAAAAAAAGAAACAGGTCGATATTATTCTCCGCTAATTAATTTTATGGGTAAGAATTTTCATTTCTAGTCATTGCTATAAAATATGGATTTTTTATTTTTTTTTTTGCTGTTGGAAATTTGACCTTTCAACCGACGGATCATCTGTAGCTTATTATAAGCTGAATTCTAATGGAGAAGACGAATAAAAAAAATTGGAAAAGTAAAAAAAAAAAAAATAACAAAAATTGTTCACAGTTAACATAATTGGTGCTAGGTAATTCTACCAAATGCATCCCGGTTGTCTCCGATGGCAGGCAATAAATTGAAATGTTAAGGGATATGATAGAAATAGCTGTAAGGGGGAAAAAAGTAGCTTTTAAAATCTAATTTGCTATGCACCGCAGTAGGCCGATGGAAGCCAAGCAAGACCCTTTATTGAGTTCCAATGTCCGAAAGGTAGAATAGGATGTTAAATAGACCCCCTGTGCTGAGGCTTTAAGCAACGATGGCAGGAAACAAGTTATACGATTGTGTTATTAACCAATGAAAAGCCTACCTTAGGCTATGTGAGGTATGACAAACATGACATGAAGCCCCCATCAGGACACCATGGCAGGGATGACGGTTGGTGACTGATGAATATATTCCAAGGTCCCTTCAAATTCCAATCAAGCGAGGCAACTGGAAAATAGGGAAGGATTTCAGCACATTCCAGAAGGATGGACTTCAAAAGTTGGTGTGAAATAAAGACCAGTCAGGGGATGCTAAAGCCTCAATTGTCATGGAGTTTTCAAAAAGTTTACACAAAAAGATTCCAAGAGTGAAACCTGTGACATCCCTGCGGAGAAGATCAAACCGTAATCCGTGAAGAAAGCCTTGAAAGGAAACCAAAATAATTTAGCAGATTCATGGTCATAAAGAAAAGCAAAACGTCGTCAGCTATTAGGAGAGTAACAAACACCACAACAACGTCGTTAGCAACACAAACCCCCCCAGCATGAAGGTGGGACCTCAACTGAGCGCAATTCAGCTGCTTTAATTGAAAGTAAATCCAAAAAAAAAACAGCATGTTTGGGAAACAAGGAGCAAATTTCATGTAATTAGTAACACAGCAAAATCCTTTCATTTAGTAGCCGCTGAAGTTGTGTCTCTCGAATATTCTGGGCTATCGGACGTCCGTGGAAGAATACTGGAAATGTGTTCATAAGGCGTCCGGAGGACAGTGCAAAATGAAAAGTTGCTCCTGCGGGTCTTGTAGCCAACGGCTGTTAGCAGCGCTCTGAGGTCACAGTACAAGTGCGACATTCCTCCGGCTTCACAAACCTTTCATGCGGTTCCTCGGGACGTTTTCCTCACCTGGCAAGACACTGAAGTTTTGATGCAAGTCAGTTTCCAGTTGTGGGCTTAAAACGGTGACTCCCTTTGTTACCTGTTATGTGCCAACGTCTTTGTTGGCATATTGATGGTGGTTTTTAATTCTGTCCAACCAGCGTACTGCTATAATGGCTTCGGTTTAGCAGCAAAGTCTATAGGTGGTCTGAGGTAGTCCGAGATCCACCTCCTGGGTCCTCACAGCCTCAGGACTTCCGAAGCAGAGTCATTGGCAACAATGACTCTACTTGGAACAGAGATAGGCCCGGGAGGGGTTTCACTAGACTTGCTTAGTGCTGGAACCGCTGATGCCGAGTCTGGGTTTATCTCCACAAGCTGGATGGAGGATCCATTGGCGTCATTCTCCTGCTGTGATGCGAGTTCAGCCTTCTATATCACTGAAACTGGAATGAGATATGGCCCGATCACCGTACCCAACTGACTTGTGCGGCTAAAGAATTCATGGTTGCATGGGTGGCGCTCAGCTAGACCAGATATCAGCAAGCACTGCTTTCAACTCAACTGTAGTAAGGGTTCAACACCACAGTCTGTTGCTGGTAATCTGTACAAACTTGGTGGGGGTCAACAAAGAGTCTTCTGGAGCCAGATAACATAGGACCCAAAACGTCAATCCAGATGGTAGCTCTGGAGTTCTGTCTTGTTTCTGGCAATCCGGACATTCTACCCCCTGAGATTTGTCACACCTCTGTGATGTACACATGAGAGCCCCTTTCAACCTGTCTGTCTGGGCCCAATGTGTAGCTCAACTGCCCCACCTAAAATGGCACCAGGCCATTTCCTGTTCCGGATCCTCAGACTCCATAGCAGCCTTACAAAAAAAAAAAACGTTTAAAGACCTTACAATAAAAAAACATTTAAAGAAACATTCTCAAGGCAACAACGGTTACCCCCTACGCTTCCTCCCTGCTTTATACTGCAGCACTGACTGCACTGTGTATAAGCACAATCTGATCAGAAATTCAGTAGATGGAGTGCCAACTATGACCAGAATAAAATTAAAGCTGGTGACTGGTGCAACCACATGAGGAATCCACCAACCCTGACCTTGGTTCTGTTCCTTGACAACATCCTTGTCTACACCCTCCTGTACCATGTTTCTCAAAAAGTCTGGCTGGTCCCAATTGTGGCTCTGCTCTCTGATTATGTCTCAGTCCTCACCCTCCGGGACCATGTTACGGTAGACCTGGCCAAGTTGCATCAGCTGCCTCTTAACATAAGGGAAATGGGAACAGCCGCCACAAGAAGTGATGAATATAACCACCAAGCTTATTCTACAAGTAAAGTGTTAGTTAAACTGCCCCCACTTGTTTCCTGGACTTTACTTAGGCAGATTTTTGCCATTACATCACGACACCGCCCCAGGGGACAGTAAGCCCGATGCAGCACCGCCATTATACCAGTGTGATAGCTGGATTGAGGAGCGACATTTGCCACAGAACAGCCGCCCAAAGCATCATCCCCATCCCTGTCTCACCTTTCTGTTTCTAGTCATCTGCTGTTATAGCCCATCTGTGCTAAGGAATGATGAGTTATACGTTCACACGTTAGTTGGAGCCCCGGCGTTGTATTCAGCTGACTGTGCAGCCTGTTGGTCAGAACGATTCCTGACATCCTCCTCCGACCCCTTTCAGTGATGAGTTGTGTTCGATGACATCATTCTTGGTATTTACACAAGGAAACCCCCCACAGTTGGCGGTGAGCCCCCGGCTAGTCTAGCACCGATGACCGGCCTCGTTGGAAGTCGCTCCGATCGCTGGATTTTCCCATCTAATGTGGATTCACACAGAAACTGATCCACAGAAAACTTGTCACGTGATTTTATACTGCATTTCAGGGTTACGGGGGCAATTTCTATACAGGGAAGCGCCAATCGTGAGACAGCCGGGGCTGTAATAAAGGGGCTGTTCATGTATCATCTGCATATATATATTTCCTCCAGCCGCTGTTATTTCTCCGGTCTTTGTTCCCAGAAGTCCCTTCTGCATTACATATTTTTCCCATTATAACATCTGCGCCCTTATAACAGGTAACTAAGGCGAAGTCTCAGAACCATGTTGGAATAATAGCCTCTTGTGTTGTTCTGGAGGCAGTTGACTGCGTTGACCTTTATGGTTATTTCTTTAAGGTGTTACATTCCTCTTATTACACTAAGTAAATACATATCTACATGTATTCAGCACTTGTGTACGTCCATGACCCGCAGAGCGCCTTGCCTCTAATTACTGCTGTTTACTACCTGCGCCGAGGCGTCTCTGGTTTGTTAGTCCTTGTATTGTGTCCGGTGAGATCTCCTTTCTGCAGAACATTAATGGAGGAGCTGGGTGCCGTACGGTCATCACAAATCTATTTACTATGTAACACGTCTTATGTCTCAGGTTCTGTTAGCACGATCTCGCTTGTTGACGAGGAGTTATTACTGCCTTATGTTTTTTTCATTACATGTTATTAATGTATACTTCTATACACTCATAGTCAGTAACATCCCTTGGATACAAGATGTGATACAGGTGGGCATAGAGGCTCTAGGACCCTGTTGTACCACCTCTAGCTTGGATACAAGATGTGATACTGGCGGGCATGGAGGCTCTAGGACTCTGTTGTACCACCTCTAGCTTGGATACAAGATGTGATACGGCCGGGCATGGAGGCTCTAGTACCCAGTTGTATTGCCTCTAGCTTGGATACAAGATGTGATACTGGCTGGCATGGAGGATCTAGGACCCTGTTGTACCATCTCTAGCTTGGATACAAGATGTGATACTGGCTGGCATGGAGGATCTAGGACCCTGTTGTACCACCTCTAGCTTGAATACAAGATGTGATACAGGTGGGCATTGAGGCTCTAGGACCCTGTTGTACCGCCTCTAGCTTGGATACAAGATGTAATACAGGTGGGCATGGAGGCTCTAGTACCCTGTTGTACCTTCTCTAGCTTGGATACAAGATGTGATACTGGCTGGCATGGAGGATCTAGGACCCTGTTGTACCACCTCTAGCTTGGATACAAGATCTGATACAGGGTGCATGGAGGCTCTAGTACCCTGTTGTACCACCTCTAGCTTGGATACAAGATGTGATACGGGTGGGCATGGAGGCTCCAGTACCCTGTTGTACCGCCTCTAGCTTGGATACAAGATGTGATACTGGCGGGCATGGAGGCTCTAGGACCCTGTTGCACCGCCTCTAGCTTGGATACAAGATGTGATAAGGGTAGGCATGGAGGCTCTAGTATCCTGTTGTACCACCTCTAGCTTGAATACAAGATGTAATATGGGTGGGCATAGAGAATACAGGTTGCGTATGGTATCCTGCCACATATCATCCCACATTTGATGTAATTGAGCCTCTAGTTTATGCAAACTCATAAGCTTTCAAAGTTGGTGTTATCTGGTGACCGGGCAGGCCATGGATGTGTAACAATATTGTGGAGGCATTTCTGTAACACTCTTGATCCTCTCTACTGGTGGTTTGTAGGGGGTCCTGACCCCGGTCACCTTGTGTGCCCTCATCCACTGGTCCAAACACCTCCTAACAGTCTGGTCAGACGCTCCTCTCTACTGGTGGTCTGTAGGGAGCGTCCTGAGCCCGGTCACCTTGTGTGCCCTCACCCACTGGTCCAAACACCTCCTAACAGTCTGGTCAGACGCTCCTCTCCACTGGTGGTCTGTAGGGAGCGTCCTGAGCCCGGTCACCTTGTGTGCCCTCACATATCCACTGGACCCAACACCCCCTAACAGTCTGGACAAAACGTCCCGTTGGGGGACAATTCATCGATGCGACCATCCAGCTTCTCACATCCAAATGATTACGGGCCTGATGTTGCTCTTTTCTAGATCTCAGCCTTAAACGCCAATTCCATCGCATCATTGAGTATCACGGGAGCGGGATGAGAAATGAGTAGATCCTTGACAGCATCAGTAAGACCCAACAAAAACACTTCTTTAAGGGCGCTGTCGTTCCAAGAGGTTTCACCTGCATACAGTCTAAATTTGGAGCAATAATCCTCTACCCACTGCTGCCCCTGACATAAAGACATGAGATACCGCCAACCCCGCACGGTCCGGCTGATCAAAAATAACTCCAAGTTCCCGAAAAAACAAATCAACTGACTGCAGGCAAGCCAAGGAGTAGGCCCATGTCTGGGGGGGGGGGGGGGGAACCCCAAAGTAAGGACATAATCAATCCAACTTTCTGGGATTCTGAGCCGGAGGAGCGGGGCCGCATCTGAAAATACAATCTACACCCATGCTGAAAAACAAAAAAACTTGCTCCTCTCCCCTGAAAATACCTCAGGAAGCGGACACTTGGGCTCAGGAATAGAAGGGGAGGTAGAAACATGCACGAACTCCTGCTGCTCCAGGGCCACCATACGACCAGACAAGTCTTGGATCATGACCACTAAATCCTGCAACTGACTTGCGAGGGTACTCATGGCCTCCATTGGAGGGCAATTTTAAGGGCCAGTTATTATGTTACGGTATACTACCCTTGATACGCCAGCCCGGGTGCCCTAGATCTCACCCACAACCTCTGTCCCTGCCTACTTGCCTCCACTCCTGACTAACCCCAGGCGGGCAACTGGGCGTCGGTCCCTACTCTCACTAGGGACCGAAAAAGGGGCGCTGGCGTACCAGGATGGAAAGCGTAGAATACTGACAGAAAAGGCAGATGTAAAGAACCAACATGAACAATACTAAGCAGAACTGAGGCAGATGGAAAAACCTGGCGGATAATAGCAAGGTATAGCAGACAAGATGACAGAAGCAGGAGACCAACAGAGGCAGACTAGCTAGCACACTGAGGGAAACCAATAACTGGCAGTGATTGCAAGTCTCTGCCCGACCTTTAAACAAAAGCCTCCGCCCAGGGGCAGAGAGAGGGAGACAGCCAACTCCCAATAGAACATAATAAAAGGGAGCTCGTGCACGGCAGCTGCACTCACAGGTGCGGCAACACACGGCGCCGCGCGCCACCAGCACCACGCCACCCACGCCGGGCAGGCACCTGCACCCCCGGCAGCCGGACAACAAGCCAGGGGGACGCGACCCGACCGCGGGACCCAGCACACCGCCGCCTCGGGAGGACCAGCAACCACCACATAGTAACAGACAACTTCTTCTGGGGGCTTGAGTTATTTGACAAAGTAATTATGTGGTCAAAATAACATCTACTGCTGACGATATTGTTTCTGATAATAATCACGACATTCATCTTTGAAATTAAATATAAACCTTGCCCATTTATTATGGTCGCCCTTCAATTTATAAAAGGATTGTTATGAAGAGACAACTCCTTTCAAAAACAGCACCACTCTTGTCCATAGGCCGCTGACATCCCACAATCTAATACATGGCTGTTCAAACTAGCCAAAACCTGTAAATTCATAGCTATTGGATTGGGGTCATACTGGGAGTCATTTGACCAGTTTCTGGGTAGATTATAATAAATGTGATGACCTGTCACTAAAGCCAAGGGAGTTGTCATGGACCCGCACTGTCCTAGTTTGCAACCAAAATTTAGCAAGCCCCCCTGTTACCTCTCACATCTAGAACCAATCATCACACCCCATCCAGAGTTTGTGGGGGATCCCTAGCAAGCTAAACTCCCTCCAAACCTGATCAGTGTTTTTGGATGAAGTTCTCCTCTACCACCGATGGTACATGATGACGTGCGGAGAAAGTATCTCCGGGGGTGATCAGCAGTGCGCAGCACATGTGACAGATCTCAGCTGCAGTTTATTCTAGTATTCATAATAGTGCTGCGAGACATAGAGGTGGTCCCTCGCTCTGCACATGGGGTCTTCTGTCCCCGAGGAAGGAAATCAGCAGCCGTTCTCAGGTGGTTAGGGAAGGGACGAGTAGGTCTGTGCATTTGTCCCCCGCTCAGTGCATGGTGACCCTCAGTGGGATAATCCAGCTCAGACAAGGTTGGATGCGGAAGGGATTACCTAGCTGTCTGCGGATGGTGCTGTGCACACAGTACAGGTGGATCATTTGTAATACTCATTGTGTACAGTCCTCATGGGAGAGGCGGCGATCCGGCTGATGTCGTTCTCTTATTCTACACTGACAAGGCTAATTCTAAGAGGTTGCTTGGCACAGGCCACCAAGGTGTGTTCAATGGGGAATAAAGCCCCTTGACGACGACCAATGGGGGCTTTAGCACATTCTGCAGCTCTGTGGATCCGTCACTGTTGTACTAGACACAGTGCCACTTCTACAGGCAGGAGACCACGAATAGACCGGACATAGATTCAGGTAAGCTGGATACTCATGGCCTTACCTGGTTGTAAGAATGGCTTGCAGCATTCTCCAGATGAAAGCCCTGGGAGCAGAGACTTCAGATAGTCAGCGACTTCTTTGCTTGCAGCAACTTTTTTATCTCAGATGTTGAAAATGGCCCGTGCAAGAGCGTTTCACAGCATAAGTGTGGATGGAGCTTAGTGCCAAGCTCCAGCGGCGGAGGCCAGGCATTTGGACACTCTGTGCCCCCTGTTCTGGGTGGCTAGCACAACTAGGGTTACCCCGGTTGCCCACTCAGAGCAGTTCATTACAGAAGCTCAGAGTCACGGTGGACCAGCACCAATTCTCATTGGCCTTCATCTCAGCAGATACTGCCCCCTGGCTTCCAGCTCCCTAAGGCTACATTCACACGGGCGAGCGCGATATGGCGCTTGCCAAGGAGCGTTTTTCACACTGATTCAAGGTGGTTTTCATTAAAACACGTCCTGCATCACTTCTGTTAAATTGCTATTCTCAGGCATGTGTTTGACACGAGACAGAGGAATTCAATTGGAAGCATCACATCAGTCGTATGCACATCGCATGGTATGCGAGTGCCATGAATGTCTTTTAACCCCTTAGTAACCAAGATTTATTTTAGTTTTTTCCTATCCCCTTTTAAAAAATCGTAGCTCCTTTATTTATCCATCGACGTGGCTGTATGAGGGCTGGTTGTTGTTTGTGGGACAAGTTGCATTTTTCGATGGTGCTATAATGTACCGTATAATGTACTGAAAAACGTTTAAAAAATTCTAGAAAAAGGTTAAAAAAGTGGAGAGAAATGAAAAAAAAGGAAATGCCGCCATCTTTCAGTGCGTCTTGTATCTTTGACGCACAAACTGCAACAATAATGACCTGATAACTTTATTCTATGGGTACACTTGCTACAATACCAAACTTGCATATTTTTTTTGCTGTACTACTTGTATTTTTTTTCAAAGTTATATATTTTTAATTATTTTCTGCCGCCATCTTCTGCGCACAATAGCTGTTTTATTTTTCCATCAACATAGTTGTGAGGGCTTATTTTTTTGTGGGACGTCCTGTAAATTCCGTTGGTACCATTTTAGAATACATATGTTTTTGATCGCTTTTTATGGCACTTTTTTTCTTTATCTGCCAGCGTTCATCTTGCAGGTCAAATAATGCGTTACTTAGATAGATCAGACTTTTACGGACGCAGCGATACCGAATATGTATTTTTGTTTTATTGTTTAGATTATTTTATTATAAATATGGCAAAAAAACCTTTTTTTTTTTAACTTTCATTACTTTTTTTTTTAACAATTAGTAAAACTTTATTGATCTTATTTTTACTTTTTTTTTTAGTCGCCAGGGGACCACAACTAACGATGCTTTGATCGTTCCTGCAGTATGATGTAATGCCATAGCATTACATAATACTGCTATTGGGCAGGCAGTCTATCAAGCCATCCCATGAGCATGGCTTATGGGGCATTCTGCCATGACAGCTATGGGGCCTTTCAGAAGGCCCCCAGCTGCCATGATACTCACGGGGGGCTGTACAGGACCCACGGACATCTTTCAGGGGATTTAAATGCCACTATCAGAATCGACAGCAGCATTTAAAGGGTTAACAGCTCCGATGGGCCACGCGGCTCATAGGAGCTGTGGCCGCTGAGTGTCAGCTGTAAGAGACATCCGGCAGCTGCGATGTATGTTTCACCTGACAAACATTCATTTTGGTGGTCTATTTTCATCAACTGTAGTCTATCGTGTACGAGCACCTCAATATAATGTGATCCTCATAACCTTAGCAGGTCTTCAGAGCACAACACACACTGTGCTGACAAAAGTACTGGACCCCCACCAATCCTGTGCTGTCAGGTGAAGGGGATGTGAAAATTGTATGTGTGAGTATTAGGTATAAAGAAGAGCATTACACAGGCAACGGGGTCTGATGTTGGGATTTCACCTTACAAAGTCCACTGTTGGCCATGTTATTGGGAGATGGAGACGATCCGGTGTGTGCGTTGCGGCCACGTTCAGGGAGACCTCGTAAACTGACAGAACATGGACAACAAAGCCTTGTATAAGCTGTGAAGACATCACACACATTGTCTGCCCTCGCTCAGGAGGTCTCACAGGCCATTGGGACATCCATTTGTACCAGTGCAACAGGCGACAAGCGGGAAGAGGCCTGCACTCTCTGAGCGGTTTCTAAGTTGTGGCTGAGGAGCCGTGTCATAGTGGCAATGAGTGCAGCACACTCTTTGTAATCTCGTGCACCATTAAAGGTATCTAACAGGATCTGGGCAACTGCCCTTCACTTCCGTGTTCTAACACTATTATTAAATGCGCAATACAAAATGAACTGGGACCCCCACTTTTTTCCTCACTCAGGGGGCTTGTCATAGCTCAGCAGCTAACTGATTTACGACAGTGCCTAAACAACCTTAACTTTTTAGTTTCCTGACCCCCTCTTATTAAATGAAGTCCAACATAACTACCCTTTGTTAAATGAACTGGTAGTTAGAACAGTTGCTCTTAACTTGCAGGTAAAGTTCTTTTACCCTGTAGTGCCAGTCCAGGTCACTACACCAGAACCATCGGTATGTGAAGGGTTACAATGAACGAGCGGCTGCACAAAGCATCACAGCAGTGAATACACAGTGGCGCCTGCGATGTTGCTTGGAGCATCTGACTGTAAGTGAGTAGAAGCAAGTGTTATGTACGGATGAATCACAGTACACCATCTTTCAATCCGATGGCGTGTGGTGGTTGTCTGGAGAGCATTTTCTATGTGATTGCATCATTCCAGCAGTGAAGTTTGGAGGAGGTTCTGTTACATCATGGGGGGGTTTCAGCTGGAAGGACTAGGACCATTGGTTATAGTGAAGTCCACCCGCAACACCAATGGGTACAAAGACATTCTGGACAATGTGGCATCACCTACCCTGTGTTAATGCTTTGGTACAGCTCCGTATCTCTACCAACATGACCGAGCACTATGTTATATGACACGCAGTGTTGAGGCTTGGTTTGAGGAGCAGAACGTCTGCAAACTTTATTGGCCAGCTTAAAGTCCGAATCTCAATCCTATCGAGCATCGTTGGGATGAACTAGAACGCTGAATCCGTGCACACCCATCATCCCCTGCATTCTCTCTTCGGGGAATGGAGGCAAAGCCCTCCACACATCTCTCGGAATTTGGTGGAAAGCGGCTGCGGAGGGTTACTGCACTCATTGTGGCCAAAGGCGGCCCAACACCGGATGGAAAAATGTGAATACAATCCAATTTCATCCCCTTCTATGTGCGCCCAGTATTTTATCATTATAGCGCACATAAGGACATTTCAGGGACATTCCGAATGTTTTACTCCTTTAAGAGAAACTTTCTGCGTTCTTTTTTTATTGCTTCGATGCTAAAGTTATCACTTGTGTCTAAATTCCTCATGAAATGTCACATCCAACATATCCCCGTGTGTTTAACTAGAACAGAATATGAACATAAGCTTAGAAATCAGATAATGAAAACAGGCTGTCTTCTCATCGTTCCTTATTTCAACAGGATGTTAAATTAATGGCCCATTACTGGGAATAATGACGTCCTAAAATAATAGATTTTATAGACCTGTTTATTGAGTAAACGTTAGGCGCTCCCATGTCCGAGAAGGGCTGTGCTCAAAAGGCGTGGCAGATATTCTACTACTTGGCCACTCGGGGCGCTGTTTCACTTTTGCCTACATATTGAGTTTAAAGGTAATGCATTGACTATATTTTTTACTGATTAAAACCAGATAGTAAAACATTTTCCATTTTTCTAATCTTCTTTGGTCTTTTTTTTTACTATGGTCTACACATGACTATAGGGGCAGAGATTTTGCCTGAGCTGCAGTTAGAGATATGTTTTACAATAGCGTCATGGGCCATACACACAGTGAACAGGAAGTGACTCGTTGACTTCTATGGGAGATCGTTTAAGGCATGCTCTGTCACCTGTGCAAGGAGGGGGAGGAGGTGAGCTGTGACATCACCTACTGTGAATTTTTTATCCTGTGTTATCTATGTATAGGTGTCACCTCCCAGTGTAATCCTGCCTGTGATGATAATGAGATGACGGCTGAGAAGTTTTCTCTACAGAACTGGAAGTGAAAGACTATTAGGCTTAGTGGTCCATGTGCAGGGAGGGGAGGAGGTGAGCTGTGACATCTATTATGAATGGTGGATTCTGTGTTATCTATATATAGGGGTCACCTATATGATGCAGTGTGAGGAAGTACAATTGTGCTAATGCCAGAAGGAGTCTTGCTTCCATCTTTACCAGTCCCTATTTCAATAGTGAGAAAGGGATTCCTCATAGAAATGAATCACAGTGCATCCCCCAAGATGGCTGCATCATATATGGGTGGGCCAGGTCAAAGTCCAGCCCTTCTCACTTTTTCTACTCTGGGACAATATTCTCAGCGCTGAGATGCTGGTTACATTACCCCAGACATCCTGAGAGAAGCTGAGCCTCCTGTAACATGCCGTCTGTTTGCACCTCTTCCTGCCACGGGTCTGGTAGGGGAGCGGGGGCTTTGACTGGTGCTTCTCAGCATCTTTTCTTTATTCTCCTTCCGCCTGAGTCTCAGGCCGGAGGTGGCGGCACTTCTTCCCAGCAGCCGGAGCCGTCTGTGATATCTGTAAGCCGCTCCAATTTAAGGGGGCAAGCGTGCAATACCCCCCCCCCCCCGCCCCCCCTTATAACGCTGTCATTTTATGGGGGCTGCAAGAATTCTGATCCCTAATTGCTGGAATCTGGCCCAATTTCTTCCAGAATGAAATTTGCGACAGTCTCAGTCTCATCATGCGTATGGAGGAGCTGATGGCAGAAGATAAAGATTGCTATGAGCACTTTCAGAAACATGGTATTATTGGAGCTGCTTGTGATTGTCCCCGGCTGTGGGCTTCTGGATGGCAGCATTGATCGTTTGCTATTGACGCTTTATTGATTCATGTGCGCTTTCTCTACCCCTCTGCTGTCATCCGTTTCTGCTATTCTTTATCACCTTTTTAATGTCCTGTTGAATCCCAGCAGGACACTCGGAGGACCCTAGAATGTTCATTCTTCTATAATACAGAGATGTCTACCTGCGGAGCCAATCATGGGGTGATACTAGAGCAATTGGTTGTGGTAAAATGGGAGTGGCCTTACCTAAGAGGTGTGGCCTATATAAAAGGTGGAACTAAATTTATTCAGACCCCTTAAATTAATATCAAATTCCAGATGAGATCCACTAAATGTATTCAAACTCCCTAAATATGTTTAGCCCTCAGACCCCCTATGACAGATGTCTTTGCCCCCCCCCCCCCAGCAGTCTGGTGCCACCAGGTGATGTGTACAATTGGGTATAAAGGAGAGGATCACACAGGAGATTGGTACAGCCATGTCATTCAGCACCCAGTGTGGAGGGGCAGAACGTCTGCAAACTTCATTGGCCGACCAAAGTCTGGACTCAATCCCATTGAGCATCTTTGGGATGAACTAGAACGCCGTATCTGTGCGCCCAACACGCCCATCATTCCCTGCATCCCTATCTGAAGCTCCTCCAGGAATGGAGACAAATCCCTCCACACATCGATGGGAATTTGGTAGAAAGCAGCCTAGGAGGGTTACAGCAGTCATTGAGGCCAATGGCAGCCCAACACTGGGTTAAAAAATGTGAAAATTGAATTTCATCACCTTCTCTGTCGGTTCACATACTTTTATCAACAGTGTATTTATATCAGAGCCCATATCAGACAGAAATAATAACATTCAGTCCGCAGACTATGACTTACCCTCCTCGCTCCCGGCTGTGGTTCCGCTTTGGGCACTACTTCACCGGGGTCTGACACCGCTGCATTGGGTCAAAGCTGGTGGGACAGAGGTTTAGGTTCACTGCTTTATGGGGATGCACAGGTAGCAGTTACTCGGGCCATGGCCCTTGACACTCGGCTGCCCAGACGTGCTGAGAGTTGTAGTTCCGCCACCGCTGGAGCGCGGCAGGTTGGAGCTTGCTGCCCTTATAGCTGCACCTCTGGCCATGGCGATGGGTAGAGCCCTGACTGAAGGAGCCAGTTGTTAAGCGTTTTACAAATGACTCGCAGATAAATTTGTGGCATGTTTGACCAAAGCAGCCTGAAAAGTACAGACATTTCCCCATGCATCATACTTATAAACAGATGGTATTTGGCCTCCCTCCTATTCTCGACATTTGGAATTCCTAAACTATGTGAATTAAACAATAATATTTTATAAACATACAGGGAAGGATTGCGCTCGCTGCTTTGTTAACACAGAAATTATACAACGCTGACATTTATTTAAATTTGATAAAATAAACAAATGTGTTACATTAAAATAAAACAAACTGTAAAATCAACAAAGAAAAGTCCACGTTCTTACCGATAGAGCTGTCTGTCGTGTTCGGGGAACCAGGCTTAAGCAGATTATCATGTACGGTGGGAATACTCTGGGGGACAGATGATTTAAAGGGGAAGGCGCCGCAGGTATGGTCTCTGCCAGTTTAGTAAGGAGAGTGGGGGGGGGGAACAATAGTGGCATCAGGTGTGTAAAGTGATACAAAGACACCAAACTAATCACCATTGTTTAGTTTAAAGTATTCTTTTAAATCCTAACTTTTTTATTTTCCCGCTCACATCGCTAAAGGGGGGCTTGTTTATTGCGGGACAAGTTGGTACCATAAAATGTAGCAGATAGTTTACTGGAAACATTTTAAAATAACTAAATGGAGTGAAATGTTTCTATAGCGTATATATGACCTGATGGCCTTATTCTGTGGAGCAGTGTGATGACGCCGATACCAAATTTATAGAGTTTTTTTGCTGTACAACCTTTAAAAAATAAAATCTTTTTGAAAAAAAAAAAATTATCCCCCCATCTTCTGACCGCCAGAACTTTTTTATGTTTCCGTCGATATATTTGTGTCTGGGGGGGGGGGGGGCTCATTTTCTGTAGTTTCTATTGTCACCATTTTGAAGTTCATGTGACCTTTTGATTGGATCTTATTGATTTTTTTCTTGGAGACAGTGTGACCAAGAATGTGCGATGTTGGTGGTGGCTTTTTTTTTCTGATGACTTACAACAAATAATGTGTTACTTTGATAGATTGGACTTTTATGGACGCAGCGATACCAAACACGCTTTCATTTATTTTTATTAATATGGGAAAAGTTTTTTTTATTTTACCACCCTTTATTTTTTTTCCAATAATTAAAGAAACTTTTTGTAAACTTATTTTTTACATTTTTTTTTAGTCCCCATAGAGGACTTGAACCTGCGATCGTTTGAATGCTTATACAGTATAATGTATTACCACAGTATTACATTACAGTGCATTTTGACAGGCAGCCTGTGTCCTGTTAGCAAGCCTTCATAGGCATTTATCAATGGCAACTGAAGGGGACCCCATGGTGAGCGTTTAGGACCTTCGAACAATGACTAGGACATTCAGAGGGTTACTAGTTGTAATTAGCGTTAGCGCTGATCATGACTGTTGTAGGCAGGTGTCTGCTATCATAGCCAACTAACACCCCTTAACACCATAGAGTGTACATTTATGTCCTGGGTGTGCGGGGATTGCAAGCCGATCCCACTCTATATAAGCCCCTCACACAGGATGTAAGTGTACACTCTATGGTGTTAAGGGGTTAAACACATTATATACAGAAAACAACAAGAACAATAAACATGAAGAAATGAGTGACAGACCCGTTCAGAGGGAGAGTAGATCCCGCCCACGAGGGCTCACAGACCACAGGGGAAGGAGGCGAGGGTAGAAGCTGCCCATATAGCGGTGGCAGCAGGGATACCGGAGGGTTTTCAGGTTCTTGCTGAAATTTTCCAAGGTGCGCGGGAGTGTGATATATTGGGGTAGCATGTTCATAATTATAAGTGATGTGTTGCGGTAGGCGACCCAGGGACCAGGATACGAAGAGGACACCGGAGTTACAAAAATACCAATTTTTATTATAATGAAAAAGTGCAAAAGGAAAAAGATAGTTAGAAAGCAGTATAATAAATTTGTGAACCCTTCATATCTGTTACACAGACCTGACTATTGCTAACAATGTCAGAATAACTGCTTACATAGGTTTAAAATATATATATTAACTAGCATACCCGTCGCGCGTTGCTGCGAAGACAGACAGACATACATACATTCGTTTTTTATATATCTAGATAACAACGAATCACAGCGCAGCTTTCAAGTTACCTCAGTAGTATAAGAAGTAGCAACCAATCACAGCGCAGCTTTCATGTTGCCTCAGCAGTATAATATATAGCAACCAATCACAGCACAGCTTTCATTTTACCTCAGCATTCTCAATATCCAGGAATTGTCTTGTGATACGTTCGGCGGATGCATCATTTTGTAGTTGAACACTCATCCCGTTGCTCATAATGCCTTTTGCTTTCGTGCTTGAGATGGAAATCAAACGATCTTTGTCTGGGGGGCATAACTGTCGACGACGCTCGCCACCTATGATAGGATAGTTGTACTATGCCAGTAATCTTCCCAGGAGTGTACTCAACAACTTCCCAAAGTTTCATGGCGATTAGATGAATGGTGTAGTAATGCATAAAGGACAGACAGAAAGACAGACAGACATACATTCATTTATATATATATAGATGACATCAGGAAGTGAGAGAATTAGATTCCGTACGTAAAATTTGGACGCTAATTCTTTTGCACATAGAATTAAATAATCGAGTTGGGACCCATTAGCTTTTCCTATTTATAACATAATCAATGCTCGTGGCAAATTTTAAGTTTTTATGACACTGGGAAGTGAGAGAATTAGATTCCGTACGTAAAATTTGGATGCTAATTCTTTTGCGTTTAGAATTGAATAATCGAGTTGGGACCCATTAGCTTTTCCTATTTATGACATAATCAATGCTTGTGCGAAATTTCATGTTTCTACGACAATGGGAAGTGAGAGAATTGGTGGCAATAATGGAAATCAAACGATCTACGTGGGGGGGACTGTCGACGACGCTCGCACGCGCGCCATTTATCGTAGGATAGTTGTACTATGCCAGTAATCTTCCCAGGAGTGTACTCAACAACTTCCCAAAGTTTCATGGCGATCGGATGAATGGTGTAGTAGCGCATAAAGAACAAACAGACAGACACACAGACAGACAGACAGACACGCATACATTCAATTTTATATATATAGATATGCAGTAACAGTAACACCTGAGTTATAACAAGAAATACTACAAAAGTCACAGGTAATCGGTAATCGCACCTCAAAACACAGTCTGTAAATCAAGTAAATCAGATCCGCATCGGGCAGATTCCAAACCAAAGTTCTGACAAAGGTTCCTTGATGAAACATCCGGTGTTCCAGGTAACACATTCAGACTTATGTTTCAGCCAGAAACGATTTCCTTTAGTCAGAGCACCAGTTTCCTAGTCCTCATTAAGTCTATTTAATATTGCTTTCACTGCGTTCTGTTCAGTGTTTTATGAGGCCATCCTCACTTACTGTACCAATGCAGAATTACTCACATTTCCATTCTGGTCAACCTGTTGCTGCACTCCTGTGTGTCCAATCTCTTCAGAAGTAGGTCGTGAAGAATCCCAACAGTCCTTTACATGTTGAGGCGGAGGGAGCAAGTGGTTCAGCAGATCTTTAATTCTCTTTCAACTGCTATAGCTGCTCTTCCTTGAGCGGGCCTCTTGAAGCCTGCAGAGTATTGCAGGTTCTACACAGTTATAACTCTCTCTTGAGGCTCTTACTGGATTGCTGCTATCCTCTTAAGCTCTGCACACTACTATGGCCATGCTGCTCTGTAGTCTGTCCTGCTTGTCTCCTACAGCACACAGCTCCTGTCCTGCATGTCTCACTGCACACTCTCAAGCTGTGGCACAGGACTCTTCCTTTTATACCCCTCCAGAACATTCAGGCTCATTCTAGAAGGGTGGTGGGGGCCAGTCCCTATTCACAATGGCAGTGACACATCAGCTATGTCATTGTTGCTGTAAGAGAAAGGGGTGGAGCTTCCTCAAGCAGCACTAGCTGTGGAGATAAAGGATCAGACATGTTGAATTCAACATGCCCAGTCTTAACTGGGGGAGAGTCAGGATAATCTCATACATATTAAATTATCACCCGGTCGAGCTGAAAACTGCAGGTTATGACAACTTCTATCTGATATACACTGTGTTGATAAAAGTACTGGGACACACATCAAAGGTGATGGAATTGGATTTTATTCACATTTTTTCATCTAGTATTGGCCCTTTTGGCTTTAATGATTGCAATAACCCTCTTAGGCTGCTTTCCACCAAATTCCCAAGGAGAGCGTCAGATAGTGATGCATGGGATGATGGGCATGCTGGGTGTGCATGGATATGACACTCTAGTTTGTCCTAAAGATGCTCAATGGGATTGAGACTTTGGGCTGGCCAATAAAGTTTGCAGACATTCTGCTCCTCAAACCAAGCCTCAACACTTCATGCTGTATGCCATGTTGGTAGAGATACAGAGCTGTACCAAAGTAATGCCACAAATTCTGAAATGTCTCTGTACTACAGATGAGCGAGCACCAAAATGCTCGGGTGCTCGTTACTCGGGATGAACTTTTCGCGATGCTCGAGGGTTCGTTTCGAGTAACGAACCCCATTGAAGTCAATGGGCGACCGGAGCATTTTTGTATATCGCCGATGCTCGCTAAGGTTTTCGTTTGTGAAAATCTGGGCAATTCAAGAAAGTGATGGGAACGACACAGCAACGGATAGGGCAGGCGAGGGGCTACATGTTGGGCTGCATCTCAAGTTCACAGGTCCCACTATTAAGCCACAATAGCGGCAAGAGTGCCCCCCCCCCGCACTGTCAGCATAAAGATCGTTCTCCTCTGCCATAGCTGTAACAGCTGTGGCAGAGAAGAACGATGTTTGCCCATTGAATTCAATGGAGCCGGCAATACAGCAGGTTCCACTGAAAGCAATGGGCTGCCGGCGATCGCAGGATGAATTGTCAGGAAGGGCTTAAATATATAAGCCCTTCCCTGCAATTCATCCAGAAATGTGTAAAAATAAAAATATATACCGGCGTATAAGGCGACGGGGCGTATAAGACGACCCCCCAACTGTCACCTTATACGCCGGGAATACAGCGGAGCAAAGAATAAAAATCATTACTCACTTCTCCTGGCGTTCTGCGGTGCTCCTGCAGGCTGTCGCTCCCTCCTGGTCCCCGGCAGAGCATTGCTTTCTGGACGCAGGGCTTGAAATCCCCGCCTCCAGAAACACACGTGCCTTCAGCCAATCACAGCCATTCAATGACATCATTGTCGTTGGCTGTGATTGGCTGAAGGCACGTGTGTTTCTGGAGGCGGGGATTTCAAGCCCTTCGTAGAGAAAGCAATGCTCTGCCGGGAACCAGGAGGGAGCGACAGCCTGCAGCAGCACCACAGAACGCCAGGAGAAGTGAGTAATGATTTTTATTCTTTGCTCCACTGTATTCCCGGCGTATAAGGTGACAGTTGGGGGGTCGTCTTATACGCCCCGTCGCCTTATACGCCGGTATATATTTTTATTGTAACACATTTCTGGATGAATTGCAGGGAAGGGCTTATATATTTAAGCCCTTCCCGACAATTCATCCTGCAATCGCCGGCAGCCCATTGCTTTCAGTGGAACCTGCTGTATTGCTGGCTCCATTGAATTCAATGGGCAAACATCGTTCTTCTCTGCCACAGCTGTTACAGCTGTGGCAGAGAAGAATGATTTGTCTTCTATATGTTCTCAATGGGGTCGGCGCTGCTCAGGGAAGAAAATGAAAGTAACTCGAACACGTCGTGGTACTCGTCACGAGTAACGAGCATCTCGAACACCCTAATACTCGAACGAGTATCAAGCTCGGACGAGTACGTTCGCTCATCTCTACTCTGTACCCATTGGCAATTAAGGTGGACTTCACTATAAGCAATGGCCTTGTCAGCTCTACACCTGGTGGCATTCTGATGGTTTCTTTACTGGGACATGATGTGTGATCCTCTCCTAATTCTCACACATCCCCTTCGCACAAGATTGGTGGTGGTGGTGGTGGTGGGGCAATACATTTGTCAATATATGTGTATGGGCATCCTAACACATATCAAGAAATGAGAAAATAAAGGAGTCAATTCACAAATTATTTTCTTCACGTCCCATTAGGAAGCCTCAAACACACCCCAACCAATGCACCCTAATGGCAGCCAAGTTGATGTAGCCAGTCAAAAAATGTATTTCTTTAAAGTAAACCTGAAGTGAATTCAATGTTGCCCTAGAACAGGGCATAAACATAGAACGATGAATAGTGTAGAACATTGTTTTGACCATTTGGCTTGTCCACTTCTGGTATCACGTGAGGTCTTCAGTGGCTCGGGTAAATTCATTTGCAAAGATTGTTGAGTTTGTTATTCTTCACCGGCCCCAAAGTAACTTTTGTTACAGTTGCTAAGGCTCGGCGAAGAGCGATGTCCCATTATAAGTGATACATGGAGGAAGGTCTACATGACGCACCATTTTTACGTTTGATTAATGTCATCTGTAGTTTTAAATATTATTCTGAGGTTTACCAGGATTTTGACTTAAAATTAAACATTCAGGCGCATACTTGAATTAGCTAATTATTTGTGAAAGCCAATTTCTTATTGTTTACTGAAAGAAAAACAGCTTCCAAAAGCAGTCACACACAGCCGAGAGCCTGCACACACCCATCCTAGGAGGATGAATTAACTCTCCTGTTCGCCCAGGATCTGAACCTCCTCAGGAGAGACTTCAGCCCGTAACTCTGCTGGTCCCCGATGAGTTCACTAAGGCTGGGTCCACAATGACATGGTTCCTTGCATTGTGTTGATACTTATTAAACAAAGGCGTTGGAAGGAAATGATCCTTAATATTCTACAAGACATAAAAGTGCTCATGCACCAGTCCATAGGGTTTGTTTTATCTCACCTGTCGCCTGCAGCAATAGAGGTGTAAACGGAAGCTCCTGAGCCCCACTGCGAATTCTGCAACTAAGTCCCCCACCCACCAGGAGTCATTTATTTTACTGTGTCTTCTTACATGCTTTTTGGACTCCCTCAGGCACCAGGGCCAAGGGTGCGACTACTCTTCCCTCTTCTTGTAGGTCCTGTTTGTGACTTTATACTCAGTTTTTATGCTCTATCACGGTTATGACATAATGGCTGACGATTTCTGGAATGGAAGTACGTTCTATGGAGTGATGAATCACACTTCTCCATCTTCACATCAGATGGACGTACCTGGATGTGGAGGATCCTGGGGAATGCCACCTGCCTGAGTGTGTTCTGCCAACAGGTAAGTATGGCAGAGGTTCCGTTATGGTCTGGGGATGTTGTACGTGGCATGGTCTCGGTCCGTTGGTTGTAGTGACAAGAACCCTGAACACGGATGTGACCCTGACATTGTAGACAATAATGTGCTGCCATACTTCCAACAAGACAGCACGCTGTATTATGTTGGTTTGATGATATGGATGTTCCACGATTGGACTGGCTGTACAGAGTCCTGACCTGAACCCAACTGGACAACTCTGGGCCGAACTGGAACATCGGGTCAGGGTATTTAAACAGTGTCCATCTTCTTTGAGAGAACTCGCCAGATGTTTGCAGGATGAATTGAGGGAAATACCAGCTGAAGTGTATCAGATATTAGTAGAAAGCATGCCAAAGAGAGCATCTGATGTCATTAGGGCCATAGGAGGCCTGCTAATTATAAACATATGGAAATAACGACCACTTGTGATTCTTGCTCTGGATCAAACTATTTGTACTAATATTAGCAGCTGAAATCCAAGATGGCGGACTAGGTTGATACGCTTTTTCTGGGTGGCGAAATCACACCCAAGATTGCTGCTGGTAGTGGCCATGTTTTTATTGTTATACATGCTGGGTAGATCACTATGAATACTGGGAAAGTCACCTGACTACAGTCGGCAATCACTGGGTGCCAGACATTTTTTCTAGCTTCAAACTTTGAGATCAGACCAAGTGAATTTAGCTTAGCAAATTTTAGATCAAAAAGTGTTGGTGCAGCACATTCACCTTAGACCAAGGTCAACAGCTGATCGCAGTTTAACTAAACCGGGTGCAACAGCATGGTTGGTGCAACCAGTCCAAAATAGCGCAACACACTGCACTAGCATCTGGGATTTCACCCTGGGTCTGTGCTGATGTAGATGTGAACCTAGCCTTACTGCCAGCTTCACAGAAGATTAAAATGCCCCCCCCCCCCCCCCAACTTCGGGACAAAATTCTTGGACACCAAAAAACAGGACCTGAAACTGGCAGATCAGAGGGTTGACAGAGAAGAACAACTGCAGATAATATACTCCCCTCCCCTGTACCCCCGGGACAGAATTTTGTCCGGAAACCAGAGGGTCGCTTTAAAGTGGTTGTCCAGTTGTAAACTTTTGATGGCCTATCCTCAGCATACATCATCAATAATAGATCAGCAAGGATCTGCAGAGCAGAACCTTCTCTGATCAGCTGTTCTTTGGGCCTGTGCACTTGTGTACAGCCCTGATTTCTGCAGGAAGCAGACAGCTCCATTCCCACTACCGTGGCCAGACTTGTTATTGCAGCAAAGTTCCCATTCATTTCAGTGGGAACTTTGCGTGTAATACCAAGTCTAGCCACTGTTGTCGTAATAGAGCTCTCTGCTTCCTACAGAAATCAACTCCGCACACAATTTCACTAGCTCAGCAAACAGCTGATCAGAGGGGATTCCGGGTGATGTATATCAGCTGATCTATTATTGATAGCCTACCCTGTGGATAGGTCATCAGTAGCTCACAAGTGGATCAATGAGATTCCTATCAGCAGGGACTCCTCCGATATATCAGGGGCCCCTGAATGACCCCTTTCTCATTTCAGGGTTCATTTAGAGTTTTTTACTGCTTAGTTTGACAAAGAAAAAAAAAAAAACAGAAATCCAGATTTAGAAAACGCCTCGATAATGCTGCATTAATTGGCAGATGCACAATGCTGAGTCTGTAATCCTCTGTCAATGTAATGGAATGTGTTTGTGTATATTCAATGTGACAGAACGCAGGAACGCAAAGTCATTATCAGCTATTAATGATGCCAAGTACACAACTAAACAAATACATGGATGTTAATAATATTTTATCTCGGCGACGTCCATCGGGGGTGCAGTCACCGCCGAGAGAACAAACTCCCATTTCAAACAATCAGAACAGTTAAACTTTGGAACAATTGCGAGATGATGTTTATTCGTCGGCGGAGGAATTCCTGCGGCTCCAGGTGTTCCTTCTCCAAAACCTTAAATCAAAAAATATTCTTGACAGGCTGAAGAGCTGCGGCCGCCATACATGTCATTACAGCTGGCCGGCTCTCGTGTTCCCGGGCAGGCAGACGCCTTACCGCACATCTCGAGACATCGATTCTTAACCCCTTAAGGACGCGGCCCTTTTTACATTTTTGTTTGTTTTTTGAGGGACGGGTTGTATTTTTCACTGGTCCTATTAAATGGACCGTAGAATCTACTGAAAAACATTAAAAAAACTGTAAGCAAATAGAAAAAAAAAAAAAACTCCGCCAAAACAAAATGATTTTCTGCCGCCATAACTTTTTTAGTTTTCCGCCAGCCCAGTTGTATGGAGGCTCATTTTTTTCGGGACGTCCTGTAGTTTCTATTGCTACTATTTGGGGTACGTCTGATTTTTGATATCTTTTTATAAGATTTTTTCCTGGTGACCAAAAGGGAGCCATTCTGGTGTTGTTATTTTATCCCCCCGACAACATTCATCATGTGGAATAACCGATATGTTACTTTAATAGAGCGGATTTTATGGACGCAGCGACACCAAATATGTTTTTTTTCTGTTTAGATTTTTTTTGCACTACAAATTTTTCTATTAAAAAACTTTTAATATTTTTTTTTCTTTTTCTAATAATTACAAAACTTTTTTAAACTAGTTTTTACATTCTTTTTTAAACGCCCCGCCCCCCCCCCCTCATGGGACTTGAACTTGGGATTGATCGTTCCTGCAGTATAATGCAATAACACAGAATTACATCATACTGTCATCTATTCTATCAAGCGATGCCACAGACGTAGCTTGACAGGCAATCAGCTGTGGCAGTACTGGGGGGCCTTCAGAAGGTTGCCATGGCAACCAAACAGCACAGCACTATCTCATCGCGGGGGGCTGCTTGGGACCCCACAAAAGCGATCATGGGGATTTAAATGCCGCGTTCAGAACTGACCATACTGATTTGTAGGGTTAACAGCTTTGATCAGCATTGACTCTGATCACGGCTGTTGCTGGCGGGTGTCAGCTATGAGAAACCACCGACAACCTCATTGTATGGAGCGGGATTGGCAGCACCGGCCAATCACAGCATATGTAGTGTCTTAGGGCCCTTTTACAGGGGACAATTGTTGGGCGCAGAGGTGCCGATAGTCTTCCCAGTGATAATCGCCGGGCTTCCTCACAGGGGCGATCATCGCTCAGTGAATGGCAGCAGGGAGTTGTGGATATCTCTTCCGCCCGCTCACCTGCAGAGTAAACAGGTCATCGTTCGTAGATGGATAACTGCCTGTTCACACAGGGTGATCATCGTTTGATTTTTATGCCTGCTGGAACTGAATGAGAGACGTTAAGCTAATGAATTATCATTCGTCATTCAGATTCCCACGATTATCAGTCCATGTGAAGGGCCCTCAGACTACGGATATAAACTAATACGCAGTGTGCATCAGATAGTCTGACAAGCGGTGCGGCCATCTTTGTTTCTTCAGGAGCGGTGGGTCGCTTTAAAGGACCTGACCATATACAGTATATTCTTAAAGGGGTGGTATAAGATTAGAACGTTCTGACTGCTGGTCGCCTGCTGCTATACTCCAACCGTGCTAAGTAGTCATTAGTTGGGAGTTTGGACATGTCCGTTGTAGCTCCAGTGTTGTGGTGAACAGGCGCTGCACAGCTGAATACAATGTTTCCCATCATCCTCCTCTGAACCTTTCCAGCTCAGACACATTATCTGGAGCAGCATTGCATTTGGCTGACTGTTCAGAGATTTCTAGAACGATTCCTGACATCCTCCAACGACCCCTTTCAGTGACGAGTTCTTTCCATCCACAGGATGCCCTTTCGCTGGACGTTTTTCTCGATCGCGCCATTCTCTCTATACTCTCCACACCGTTACACGAGATCCCCTGCCCGCAATTGGCGGTGAGTCCCGGCTAGTCTAGCATTGATGACCGGCCTTGTTGGAAGTCGCTGCAATCGCTGGATTTTTCCATCTAATGTGGATTCACACTGAAACTGATCCACGGAAAGCTTGTCACGTTATTTTATGCCGCACTCCGGGGTCACGGGGAGAATTACCATACAGGAAAGAGCCAATCGTGAGAGAACTGGGGGCTCTATTAAAGGGGCGGTTCAGTGTATATACACAGCTCTTCCTTTATGGACATGTGTTTCTGAGATCTACTTCTTGGCGTAGAGACCATAATGATACGGTGAGTGCAATACAAAGTTTACGCTGAGAGCAATTAAGCCTGTTCTCCAACCTCTCCGAGTCCCAGAGGATCTTCAGACAAATGATACAAAGACGTCTAATAACCATGCTTATTGTATCTCCACCAATATATGATTTGTATACTGTACCAGGTTGTATTGCTGCTGTAGACTGATAGATGATACAGCTATACTGTATGTACATTATACACACGCTGTATCTCCCTATCTGTGATTAGCGCTGGGAGAACATTTCAGTAAGAGAAGTTAAATAACACAGAAAACAGAAGATATTTGGCAAAGGTTACGTGATAGTTGGAGTAGAACATGAACATTGCAGAAAAGGTCGTTGGATCCAAAGACGAGAACATAATAAACCTGCATCTGCTGAGACAAACCCGCACTCAGCCTACGTACGGAGCGTGTACATATAGAGACTGCCGCAGCGCGGGGTACAGAATGTCACTGGCCACCTATAGATCTGTGTACACTGGAGATGTGTCTGATATCTAACTGACTTACCTCTCATCTGTCTCTAAAACCTATCTATCCCATATCTAATATCTATCTATATCTATCTATCTATCTATCTATCTATCTATCTATCTATCTATCTATCTATCTATCCATCACATATCTATCTGTCTCCTATCTATCTATCTATCTTATATCTCTCTATCTATCCCATATCTATATCTATCTATCTCACTCTCATATCTCTCTCTCTCATATCTATCTATCCATCTATCTCTCTCTCATATCTATCTATCTATCTCATATCTATCTAGCCATCTCATATCTATCTATCTATCTCTCTATCTATCCCATATCTATATCTATCTATCTCACTCTCATATCTATCTATCCATCTATCTCTCTCTCTCTCATATCTATCTATCTCATATCTATCTATCTATCTCATATCTATCCATCTCATATCTATCTATCTATCTATCCCATATCTATCTATCTATCTCATACCTATTTATCTATCTATCTCATATCTATCTATCTGTCTCATATCTTTCTATCTATCTATCTATCTCCTATCTATCTATCTCATATCTATCTATCTATCTCATATCTATCTTATATCTATCTATCCCATATCTATATCTATCTCACTCTCATATCTATCTATCTCACTCTCATATCTATCTATCTATCTATCTATCTATCTATCTATCTATCTCATATCTATCTATCTATCTATCCCATATCTATCTATCTATCTATCTATCTATCTATCTATCTATCTCATATCTATCTATCTGTCTCATATCTTTCTATCTATCTCATATCTATCTATCTCATATCTATCTACCTATCTCATATCTATCTCATATCTCTCTCATATCTATCTATCTATCTCATATCTATCTATCTCTCTATCTTATATCTATCTATCTCATTTCTATCTATCTATCTATCTCATATCTCTCTCATATCTGTCTATCTCATATCTATCTATCTATCTCATATCTATCTATTGATCTCATATCTCTCTATCTCCTATCTATCTCTCTTATATCTGTCTATCTATCTCATATCTCTCTATCTCCTATCTATCTCTCTTATATCTATCTCATATCTATCTATCTATCTATCTATCTATCTATCTCCTATCTATCTCTCTTATATCTGTCTATCTATCTCATATCTATCTATCGATCTCATATCTATCTATCTCTCTATCCCATATCTATCTATCTCCTATCTATCTATCTAATATCTATCTATCTCTCTATCCCATATCTATCTCATATCTATCTATCTCATATCTATCTCTTATCTATCTATCTCCTATCTATCTATCTATCTAATATCTATCTATCTCTCTATCCCATATCTATCTATCTCCTATCTATCTATCTATCTATCTATCTATCTATCTATCTATCTATCTATCTATCTATCTCATATCTATCTATCTCTCTATCTCCTATCTATCTATCTATCTCCTATCTATCTATCTATCTATTTCCTATCTATCTATCTATCGATCTCATATCTATCTATCGATCTCATATCTATCTATCTATCTCCTATCTATCTATCTATCTCCTATCTATCTATCTATCTATCTATCTATCTATCTATCTCCTATCTATCTCATTGCTATCTACTTCATATTTTTGAGATTCAAGGAAGCTTTATTGGCAGGACTAAATAGACATCAGTACTGCCAAAGAGATTAAAAAATAGGGAATGGGGCATAGGAGTGGCAGATCGGGGTTGGGGCTCAGAGGATGGGGGGTATAGAGGTCCATGACATATCGCACTCCTCTCAGTCTATGGCAGACACTGACATTTTGTGCTGCTTTAGCTGATGTGTTGTCCTCTTTCTCCACAGGATTTGAAGTTCCTCTGACTCCTCCATGGAACTGAAGTCTAGGCCGAGATCAAAGTCTCCTGAAGTGAGTGTCCCTCACTGCTGAGTATCTGGGGCATCCTAGCAAGTGGGTCTCATCATCCATGGCCTCCTGGTACGGTATGCTCTCCCTGGGCTTGTAGTACTGCCTGTGCTCTCCTGATTCAATGGTCAGGCACTCTGTGGTGGCTCAGAAGTTGGTGCTGTCTGGTAGGATTTCCAGGGGTTCAGAAACGCTATCTTTTGTCCTTAGGGAGAGCACCTAGATCGTGAGTGAGGAGATTCAAAAGGCCATGTATGCTCCTCTGGGTAATATGCAAACAAGGGAGATGGAATAATACCTCCACAGTGCCACGTATTGTAAGGCAGCATTCCTTTAAGCAAAAGTTAGACTCTTTATACAAGGCTTGTAACAATTCCCAGTCATTGTTACAAGGCTTGTATAAAGAGTCTAACTTTGGCTTGAAGGAATGCTGTCTTACAATAGGTGGCAACATGAAAGTATTATTCCATCTCTCTTATTTGCATGTCTTGAAGGGCATCTTGAAGTTGGTTGAGTTTGGCAGAGATGTAGTTTTGTCTTTTCCTTCTGCGGATGGTTTTGTACTGCAGCTGTATGGTGTCATAGGCTTCCTTCAGACAGGCATTGTTTGGGTCTCCATGCTTCTTATTAGAGGCTGTTCTAAAGGTCCTCAATACAGTTTAGGACTCTTTATCAAATCACGCGTTGGGAGGACTTTCTTTTGTCCTCTTGGGTTGTGATTTTTTGAGATTGGACATTTTTGCTATGGTATAAAATATTTTGTTGAGGTCATTTAGGGCTTGGTGTATCCTTTTGGCTTTATCTCATAGAGAATAGTGTAATATATTTGTGAAGAATCTTCCTGATCTCTAGTGTGTGGAAGATTTCTTTATATTTTGTAGCCAACATCTACCTAGTCATGAATTTCAGATCTATCTATCTCACATCTATCTATCTATCTATCTATCTATCTATCTATCTATCTATCTATCTATCTATCTCATATCTATATATCTATCTATCTATCTCATATCTATCTATCTGTATATCTATCTATCTCATATCTATCTATCTGTATATCTGTCTATCTATCTATCTGTATATCTATCTATCTCCTATCTATCTATCTATCTATATATCTATCTATCTATCTATCTCCTATCTATCTATCTATCTATCTCCTATCTATCATCTATCTCCTATCTATCATCTATCTATCTCATATCTATCTATCTTCTATCTATCTATCTATCTATCCCATAACTATCGATCTATCTATCTCATATCTATCTATCTCATATCTATCTATCTATCATCTATCTATCTCACATCTATCTATGTATCTCATATCTAATATCTATCTATCTCCTATCTATTTATCTATCTCCTATCTATCACATATCTATCTATCTCATATCTATCTATCTCACATCTATCTATGTATCTCACATCTATCTATGTATCTCATATCTAATATCTATCTCATATTTATCTATCTCATATCTAATATCTATCTATCTCATATCTAATATCTATCTATCTCATATCTATCTATCTATCTATCTATCTCATATCTTATCTGTCTATCTATCTCATATGTATCTCATCTGTCTATCTATCTATCTCATATCTATCTCCTATCTTAGCTGTCTATCTATATTTCTGTGTATGTATGTATCTATCTATCTCCTATCTCATATCTATCTATCTATCTATCTATCTATCTCATGTCTATCTATCTCATGTCTATCTATCTATCTCATTTCTATCTATCTATCTATCTATCTATCTATCTATCTATTTCATATCTATCTATCTAATATGCATCTATCTCAGAGGTTGGTAGATGGGGCAATGTAATTTGATCAAATTATATACCAAGAACCTTGCATTATTTAATGTGGTTAGGGTATTAATTATTAATTAGGTATGTATACCTCTGATAGTAAATTTATTTTGCGTGCTGTTGCCATTTTTGGTTTCTGCTTCTACTGCATGTTGCAGCCATGGTTTAACGTGGACCTATAGATTTCTATTGATATATGTTTCTATTTGGTAGTGCTGACCTATTTAATCTTTTTTTTGTATCTATATCATATCTATCTATTTATCTACCTATCGCATATCTGTCTATCTCATGCCTATCTATCTTCTATCTATGTATCTATCTCATATCTGCTATAGGAGAACATCTGATGCACACTTCATTGTGCTACAGTAAGATACAGTATATCTTGCTCTCTCATGTGGATACATTGTATGTAAGTTTGCATGTACACAGCACAGAAAAGGACATGTGACATATAGATACATTCTGTGTTGAATCTATGTGGACACACAGTAAGCTGATACATATTATATGACGTGTCCCCATCTCCAGAGCCCAGTAGTGGGGAGCAGGAGGTCGCTCAGCTGTCCCCTCTGTATATTTAGCTGATGTGCACAGAATCCGCTGACCCCATTCCCTGCCATTAGAAAGTATCTGAGAATGGAGCAATTTGTTATCTATCATCTGCTCTCCGCACCCTCCTCGCCTCCCCCACTCCTGCATTATGGCAGCGCAGATTTTCCTGGCCTTCTACCACGACTCTAGCGTTCCAGGGGCAAATGCCAACTGCGAGCAGCAGCCAGAGAACAGAAACCAACCAAGGGAATGTTATCAGAGATGATGACAGGACTTCGGGCAGCGCCACATCTTCCCCAGCACCTGAGCCATATACAGTATAGAGCACCAGGCGCGGCACAACTAGATGCCCCCCCACCCCCCAAATACAATTACCCCCTCGATCAAATACAAAACCCTACAATTGTCCTCATCTGTAGAGTTGCAGAGATTCCGCTCAGCTGATCCCGGCTCACACGGGTGGATTTTCTGTCCTGACTGACTATATGAAGCACACGGATCCATTGGAGTAAATGTGCGAGTTCAGACGTCCGTTTTTTTATGCAGCCTTCAAAACGCAGAATGTCCTTTCATGATCCACATTTACAGAGCAAAATGACAATGTACATAGCAGCTACATGTATGTGCGCCGCGTGTTCTACACGTGTTGTCAGGAGACCTTGAATACAAAAAGAAGTTGCATCAATTCAGCTTTCAGTAAAGCCAGCTCAGCAGCCACATCCAGATTGATGGGACCGAGGACGAGCGACCCAACGTACATGCTGACCATCGGACAAGCCAGACCTTTATCCTTATGGGGATTTCTTTTTGTTTGCATGCATGAAAATCACACAGATGGCACATGGACACGAAAACACACATATGCAAAAGAATTGCATGCAACACGCACATACAGTGAAATAGCTCCAAAATGACAACCCGCCGTGTGAACGAGCTCTTGGTTATATCTGTTTCTGGGAGACCTGTATCACATCCAGTATGGCCGTCATTACCGCCACTACGTAGGGTTCACCCCAACGTCCCGATATTTCCTTACATGCTGTTGTAACATATTATTGCAGCGGCCTCGCTTGGGATTTGTAGTTCCACATAAGTTGTAATTAATAAGCCAGAGTTACATGTCCGCTTTCGCTGCGACCAAGGTTGTGCAGTATAGTCCTGCGATCTCCTAATTTAATGGGATTTAATGTGGGGCTCGTTGGCATGACCGCTATGCCCAGCAAAATCGCAGCAACTTGTGAGTCGCGACAGAAACCTTTGTTGGATTAGGGGATAGCAGGGCTGCTCTGCGCTCTTTGGCCGAGAAACCTGCTTTGCAGCCTTAGACTGCTTGCACTTCATTTGTGAACCAAGTTTGGCCGATGCCCTGGGAAAGCTTGCAGCTCATCCGCTCAATGCATCTATGGGGCTCCTTTCACTTGGCAGATGCTAGGACTGCCTCTTTGGCACATACTGGGTCAAACATCGCTGTAGACTAATGTTACCCAGAGTAAAAAACGTATTTTTTTTTCGCTTTACTATGGGGTCCCGTGGGCTACATGCCACATTCCAGGGGGTTAAAGGGGTATTTCAGGCTTCTGTTAAACTCATGCCTTCCCTAATCAGTGGCTGATGAACTGCGTTCCCCCGTCAATCAGCTGATCGTCCAGCTCACTGTCAGTGGTTGCCATAAATGGTCAAAGGAGTAAGTTGAAATCAATGGCAGTGCCGTGTTGCTCTTCCACTTCCGGCTCAGGACATTGTCAGGATGTCACATGCTGTCCTGAGCAGGAAGTGGAAGAGCAGTGCAGCAGACCAGCTGGTGGTCGGATGACGGCTCACTGTCCATCAGCTACTGATGGCCTATCGAGGGGATAGATCAGGAGTTTAAAAAGCCTGGAATGCCCCATTAACGACATTTACTGGTGTGTTTCCCTTTATTTAAGGGGTTTCTGCTCTTTAATGGGGATGTTGTGTTTAGACAATCCTGTGGTCCGGTTATCATCATAGGACCCTTGAAACAAAAAATGTTGTGTAACAGTGAACACACCCACCAAATGATGAAACCCCCGGGGAAGGCTGAGATTAATGAGAAACATGTCAAATATGGTATTAATTAAAGGTACCAATTGCATCTCTAATCATGTGAATACAAATACTTACACTTACCAGATTCTGCGCGGCTTCATCCTGTAAAGAATAATATTTTGGAAGACATTATATAATCCTTCTGTGACATCATTGATGACATCACTTATTTTGTGGCTTTCTGAATGAAGTCATTAGCTACTTTGCATCCAATAACTACAACATTTCCTGTGTTTTTAGTTAATTTAATCTAAACCACCGCTACAGTTCCCTGTAAGGTTACAGCTTTGTGGAACTCAGAGTTTGAACATCTTTATAGTGGTTGAAGCTTTATTTGTCTGATACAGAGCTCTAAACCCCCTGAATAGGCAAAGAGTTAAATTCTGACTGTCTGTAGTCACCACTAGGGGGTGCACTGTGTACAGAGTTATAAAGTTTCCATAGAACCCACTGAAGGGATTGTAACACAACTGCAAGTTATCCCCTATCAACAGGGTAGGGAATAGCTTACTGATTGTGGGGTTCCTTGTCCTCCTCACTGCAGAGTCGCTGCACCCCCACAGCAAGGAGGAGATGGAATGGAGCACTGGTTGCACTAGTGCTTTACGTATAATGGGCCTGCATAGACAGCCAAGCGGCACCCACGCAGCCATTTCCTACAAAGTGATGCCATGGCGGTGGAAGGAGTGACCCCCACAGTGACAGGCAGGGTGGGACATGGGACATGTTTGAGCGACTGCCTGTTTACAGTGAATGGAGACAGAACTATCCCTGGCTCTCTCTGCCTCCATGCACTTGAATGACTATTGTACCTGTTTAAAGCGCAGAACTGATAGCTGCTGGATCGGCTGTTGGGCGCACAAATCACCCAGTGTAAAGCCGCCATAAGGCTGGAGCAAGTGTTCAATTTTCCTGCAGCACCCCCATATGAAAAATAAAGTATTACACAGCCCTTTAAAAGAAAACCCCTTTAAAAGGATTGTCCACTTTGAAGACTCAATTATCTTAGAATCATCCCTGACAACAGGCTGATCGCAGGATGTCCTGCTGCCGAGAGCCGGAGATAAGCTGCAATCTGTGGGGTAAAGGATGCCATATACATTAGAGTTTAGTCGTCCGAATGCTTGGCCAAGCAGAACATTCATGTGTATGAGGAAGCCTGGGAAAACAGCTATCAGATGAATGATCATTCTTCTGACAGTTTTGAAGGTATTTGGGGGCACGTAAAGCTGCACAAGTGTTCAATTTACCTACAGCACTCCCGCAGGAAAAATGAAGTATTACAGAACTGTCTATGTAATGCGCTGACATGTCAGATCCTCCAGAGTAAGAGATGCTCTTTACTCTGGCTGATAGACCAAGGACCAAATGGGGACCCCAAATAAGGTGCAAATGTTTTACATGAGATTAGACATCCTCTATATAACATACACTGTAACACGCGTGGAAAGAAAAATTCTAAAAATCCTTCCACTGGAGTAAAAGCGGTGCAGAGGCGAAGCATTAAGACAATGTTTTCATTGTTGTGACACAGCACGTTGGGTTTTGTAGTCTTTGCCCGTTCGCCTCAACGCAAGAGCACACGTGCAACAAATAAAGCAACTGTCAACATTTGCATAAATCTCTTTATTGAGTCCGAGTCTTAAAACATAAAAAAAAATCCAGCGATGATAAATAATCTCAAGATTCTGCTTATCTGGAAAGTGTTAGAAAAATAGCGGTAAAGTCGCCCGTCCTTTCTTATTATCTATTCCCTCCAAAAGAAGTGTCTGAGCGGCGGAGTTTATCGGATAGATGGCACTGTGCAGCAGATTTCCCATGTTACTATGAATTACAGCTGTTTATCTTGCAGCCTTCTTTAAGATTAATTAAATGCAAATGTAACTCTGTGAATCATGGGAATACCTGCCAGACCTCTCATTAATACCTTCACTTAAAAACCTCGGTGCCAGGGAGTCATTAATTTGCGGGGGAAAAAAAAAATTTACAACAACGGCCTCTTCGGCTGCAAAACAATTCATGGATGGCTGCCCCATTTAGCCTCGTCACACTCTGATCCTCCTTTTAGACCCTGTGGCCCTTTGAGGACACAATAAGGCTCCGACGATAACCTGGCAACATAGGTAGAAATCCAGCCAAGTGTGAATGTTTGAAGCCGGAGCTTTGGCTGCCATCGAGTCGGCGAAAAAAAAAAAAAAAAAAAAGAAAGAATTCAGGCACCATGTTATCCAGTACAAAGGATAAAAAGAGATTTATCCGGAAATTCAATGTGGCACCACATATGGGATACATGAGCGCCGTTATACAACAGGCCACAGACCCACCCCCCCCCGGCATGTGAAGCTGAAGACATGTGCAAGCATCCGTCTGCAGGAATGTGCGAGTGCGGAGGATGATGGTGGTAGTAGTAGTAGTGGCGGCTCTGGTTCGCGGCAGATGGCTTTGTGTCAGCTATTGACAAGGAGCCGGGCGTCCTCGGCAGATTCTGTGTGTTTTTTTCTCCTTTCCCTCTGATCAGGTAAATATGGGCACACGCTGGAAAGTTTCGACAAATTCTGCCTTAGGCTGCAAGTTTGTGACTTGGCCCCATCTGTCACAGATCCTTCCTGGGTTCTGCTGTTAGGAGAGACCTGAATTCGCCACTCAGAGATGCCCAGGAATACGGAGCCGTCGCGCCCTGCGGAGGGAGAGACGAGAAGAGGAAACACAGATATTAACTGTTCGGTGACCAGCGGGGGTGAGGAGCCTGTCATCTGGACCGCATTGTATCAGGCTCCGGCTATAAATAATACAGCGATGCCACAAATATACAGCAGAGCAGAAGACAGAACTGCATGTATACAGCAAAGTTCCCTTAAATGGCTATCCAATAATCCAGAAAGTATCATAATGCAGCACCTGCTTCCGTGTGGCTTTATACACATTGCTCAAAACATTTTCAGGAGCCCTTAAAGGAGTTGTATGACAACTGCAAGCTACCTGCTATCCACAGGATGGAGGGTAACTTGCTGATCGGAGGGGTTCTCACCATTGGGATTCTCACCGATCTTGAGAATGGGACTCCTGTGTCTGCCCTCCTGTCAATGCGGGGATTGGCGGCACTCCGAACGGAGCGCTGGCCAAGCATGCGCAGTCAGCACTCCATTCATTTCAATGGGACTGACAGAAAAAAGCCAAGCAGCACCCACCCAGGTATGTGTGCAGTCCCATTCAGTGTCCTCCTCACTGCAGGGGGTGCAATAACCCCTCAGTGGGGAGGACGGGGGACATAGGAGATCCATTCAGCAGATCGGCGGGGTCTCATCAGCATGTTATCCCCTATCCTGTGGAGATCATGTGGACGGGGAATAACTTGCAATTGTGGTACAACCCCTTTAAAGGGAACTTGTTACCAGAATTTTTTTTTTAACTCGCCCCCACAGTGCGTCTTCCAGTAGTTGTGCGCTGCGCCAGGGTAGTCGAGGTGTTTGCACTTTGCTTCACTGTGCATGTGTAGAGAAGACACGGCCGGAGGGCTGCATGGTGCGTTTGTGAGATGCGCGAGCTACCGGCACGGAGGTCCTTGTCACGCGGCGGGCAGAAGGAGGCCGTTTCTGCGGTGACTCAGAGGGATGACGGCGTACCTCTATGACTCGAGGCGGCACATCTACAAAACACTCGGCACACTAGCAACAAATTAAGAATTGTGGTTACTGCTAAATGGCTATCTCTGTGCAGGACCGCGGGCGGCGGATTGGGTGATGCTCTATTCCACTATGGTGATGGATTTAAAACTCATTTTATGGCTGACAAGTTCTCTTCAAGCATCGCAGTATAACCCCAAATCACTTCTGGGATATCAATCCATCCAGTTAGGTAGTAGAAGCGATTCGGAATCAATTTCTCCTGCTTTGGTGCAAATGAAAGTGAGAACAGGAGACGCCCCTCAAGAGGGACTGGAGACGATTCCTCTGCGCTTCTCCTTCCTGGCTGATCCTTCTCTAGTTCCGCATTTTGCTGGTGTCCTTGTCCCTACGGGTCACGAGACGCTACCTGCAGCCCAATCAGATTGTACAGATAGCCCAGCTCCTCCAGGATGGCGCAAGAATGTTTACTGTGTGTCCCGGTACAAGAGCGTGGAGCAGATACGAAGACACGGGTCGCTACACCAGGAGATCCGGACAGACGGGCATCAACCCAACATCAGGACCGGACAAACAGGAGGAGCGCCGCTAGCACCCTATAAAATGACCTCCAGCGACTACTATGCTCCCATATAACGGTGTAGGAAACCGGAACATCTGAATGCAAAGGAACCTTATTTCTTAAGTTACAATGGATATAAAAAGTCTGCACCCCCGTTATAATGCCAGGCTTTTGCCATGCTAAAATATCCAACAAAGATGAATCATTTCGGATTTCTCCCCCCTCCGCGTGACCCGTTATCTGGACAATTCCATTGAACACAAACTGAAAACATTTACGGTGGAAAAAACATAACAAAACTAAAATAAAGTGTTTGCATAAGTCTTCACACCCTCTTATATTTGGGGATGCGGTTGTGTTCAGCATTAGCCAATCACATGTAACCTCCTGATAACTAGTAGTCAGCGCTCCGCTGCCAGTACTTACAGGGATTCTGGTTTCCCCATATAAAGTTGGGGTCTTCTAGGAGGATTTTCCTGATATTTTTTTAGTTGGTCGGTAAAGATCTTACAGCACACATCAAAGGGGTCTGATTGTTGGAAGGTGTTAGTCAGGAGAAGGTGGGCAAAACATCTCAAAGACATTACATATACCATGGAGCACAGGGGAGAACATCAGAAAGAAGGGGATTAAATGTGGCACAACAGTGACATCACCAAGAACTGGACGTCCCTCAAACACTAATGAAAAGAGCAGAAGAAAAACGGTCCGGGAGGCCAAAAGTCCGATAGCAACATTAAATGAGCTGCAGGAGTTTCTGGTAAGTCCTGGTTGTGTAGTCCTATGTGGCAACCATCTCCAGTACCATAGCCTTTTCCAACAAAGAAGAACATCCAAGCCCGGTCATGTTCTGCCAAAACCTCCATCCCGTCTGCCAGGAGTCCGTGGAGAACGTGTTCTGTCTGATGAGACTGAGGGGGGAAACTTGTTGGCTAGAATTCCAGAAGGGATGTTTGGCACAAAGCCAACACTGCCACCACCAAAGACCCCCAGACCCACAGTGATGATGGTGGGGGCACCATTAAGTGTGAGGCTGTTTATCTGGAACTGGGGCTTCAGTCAAGGGGAAGGGAATTATGAACAGTTCCAAATATCAGTCCATATTGGTATAGAACCTTCAGGCCTCGGCTAAAAAGCTGAAGATGAAGTTCACCTTTCAACTAGACAACCAAAAGCAGACCGCCAAATCAACACAAGAATGGCTTCGCCATTGTCCTCTGGACAGGACATCAGCAGTTGATGGGTGTGCCACTCGGGATCCCTGTCAATCAGCTGATCATCCAGCCTGCTGTCAGTGCAGCGGACCAGAAGTTGTCATAAATGGTCAGAGGAAGCAGCGGCTTCACTCTCATTGGAATCAGTGGTAGCGCCGCACTGCTCCTAGGTGACGTCCTGTCAATGAGAGGAGTAGGAAGCAACGCAATGCTCACATTAATTTCAGTGGGAGTGAAGCTGGTGCTCCCCCGGCTTCCTCTAACCATTGATGATGACATCTGGCTCACTGCATTGACAGCGGGCTGGATGATCAGCTGATCTACAGGGATCCCAAGCGGCAGGCCCCCTTCCATCAACTACTGATGACCTACGCAATAGATAGGTCATCAGTTAAACATTCCGGAATACTCCTTTAATGAAACTTGTCTCAGGCAGGGAAAGGCATTAAAAATAAAATAGTCATTATTCATCCTCTCATGCTGTCTCCACTCAGTGCTGCTGACCCGAGTCCCTCAGCTCCCTGCTGATCGAGGAAGCACTAATGTCATGTTCATTGCTCACAAGACCACTGAAGCCAATCGTTGACCTCAGCAGTCATGTGTGCACGAATGGCACATGACCTCTGAGGCTAGCGATTGGCTGCAGTGGTCATGTGACAGATGAATGTGTTGTCATCGCTTCCTGTTTCCTAAGACTTGCATGTCATACACCAGTCTTGAACCAAAGTACAGTTTATTTAGCAGCATACGTCTCATAATATATTTGTCATATCTTTGACTGTCTCTGCACCAGAAATTGAGCTCTATGTCTGCTCAAAGCTCACTGCGCTGTAATGTACACACATTGTCAGTATAGTAAATCTGTCGGGGGTAGGTGTCCCCTTCCCCCATCACCTACCCTGGGCCACTTTTTCATGTGATAGAGATGTAAAATGTCTCAAATTTTGCGCATATCTGGATTGCACCAAAATCTGTGAATTTTCCAAGAGAGAAAACTTCAATAAAATGTTTGATAAATTACTCTCTTTGCTTTAACTTAAGTACAAAAGCTTAAAGGGCTTCTACCACAATTGAATTATCACCTATCCATAGGACAGGCGATAGAAATCTGATCCAATAGCAAGTGATGCGAAGTGCTACATAACATGCATGCGCTATATAGGTAATTCCAATTCTATCCGTTTAGTCGTGTTCGACTCTTGGATACTTTGTAGGCCAGTCCTTTCCATGCTTCTCTATTCTGTATGGCTGCTTTAAATTGTCTGATGTCCATTCCTGTGTCCTTCAGCAAATGTGTCCTTTGTCTTCCCTGTTTCCTTTTACCGCTGACCATTTCAAGTAGATTTCTCTTTTTCCAGTGAATTCACCCTCATCACTTGTCCAAAGTAAGTCAGTCTCTGTCTGGTGATCTTGCCTTCCAGGGACACCTCTGGGTTGATACGGTCCAGGACAGCTTTGTTGGTGACCCTCACTATCAAGGGTATTCGTATAGGATTTCTCCACCACCAAAGCTCGAAAGCGTCAATTTTACTTCTGTATGGTATCCTCAGTGTCTACATCTCACAGCCACGTATTGTCAAATGCTTTAGTAAAGCATTTGATAAAGTATTTCATATCATTTTTATTTTAAAAAATGACCAAATATGGGACGGACAAGGCAACTGTTAGATGGATTCACAACTGGCTGAGTAATCGTATTCAAAGAGTGGTCATAAATGGCTGCACATCCAAGTGGAAGAATGTGTCAAGTGGGGTACCACAAGGCTCTGTCCTGGGCCCAGTGTTGGTCAATATTATTATAAATGATCTGGAGGAGGGAATTGAGGGGAAACTGATTAAGTTTGCTGACAACACAAAGCTAGGAGGGATAGCTAACACTAGGGAAGAGAGAGAGGATTCAAAAAGAAAAGCCTGAACAGTGGGCGGCAACTAACAGAATGGTATTTAACAAGGAGCAATGCAAAGTCCTACATCTGGGCAAGAAAAATGAAAAAAGCACATACAGAATGGGAGGAACTGGGCTAAGCAGAAGCACATGTGAAAAAGACCTGGGTATACTAGGTATACATCATAGGCTGAACATGAGTCCGCAGTGTGATGCAGGAGCAAAAAAGGCAAACACAATTCTGGGATGTATTAAGAGAAGCATAGAGTCTAGATCACATGAGGTCATTATCCCCTCTACTCTTCCTTAGTCAGACCTCATCTGGAATACCGTGTCCAGTTCTGGGCACCCCACTTTAAAAAAGACATCAACAAATTGGAGCAAGTTCAGAGAAGAGCTACCAAGATGGTGAGCGGTCTGCAAATCATGTCCTATGAGGAACGGTTAAAGGATCTGGGAATGTTTAGCTTGCAGAAGAGAAGGCTGAGAGGAGACTTAATAGCTGTCTACAAATATCTGAAGGGCTGTTACAGTGCAGAGGGATCAGCCCTATTCTCATCTGCACCAGGAAAGACTAGAAGCAATGGGATGAAACTGAAAGGGAGGAGACACAGATTAGATATTAGACAGTGAGGGTGATCAATGAGTGGAACAGGTTGCCCCAGGAGGTGGGGAGTTCTCCTTCAATGGAAGTCTTCAGAGGCTGGACAGACATATGTCTGGGATGAATTGGTGACTCCTGCATTGAGCAGGGGGTCGGAGCCGATGACACTGGAGGTCCCTTCCAACTCTACAATTCTCTTCTATTATTCAATTGGTAAGATGATGGCTGTGATTAACCTTCGTTTGATAGTGACTGAGACATCGTTGCATTTCCATACTGGGTACATACTCACTGTGGCCATATGCCACAGTGCTAATTAATGTTTTATATCCTCTATCTAGCTGCCACTATCATCGATGAAGGACCCAAGGAATACAAAACTATTAACCACTTTGATTTCCTCATTGTTGATCTTTATGTGGAATTCCGTGTTGGCAGTGGTCATGATCTTTGACTTTTTGATGTTCAGGTAAAGTCTTCTCACTTTCTTTTTCTAGCTTCAGGCTCAGAGTCTTCAGATGTTTTGCTGTCTCTGCTATTAGGGCCACATCGTCTGTGTAGTTTAGAATTACTGATGGTTCTGCCACCTATCTTCAACCCAATACCCTGATCATTTAAGTCCAGCCACCTCATGATCATTTTTGCCTTGAGGTTGAAAGGGAAAGGAGAGAGGATGCATTCTTTTTTTACCCTTTTTGAACCTGAACCGTTATATATCCCCATACCTGATTCTTACAGTAGCTTCTTGATTGCTATAGAGGGGCCTGATCAACATTATCATGTGCGCTGGTACTCCTACCTTTTTCAGTGCTTTCCACAGGTAGACCTTCTCCTGCTACTCTCTTGCCTTTCCCATGATTCATTTCAGGTTTGCAAGGTGGTCACGGGTCCCTCTGCCCTTGCAGAATCCAACATGAACATCAGAAACTTCCTGGCCAATGATATTGCCCAAGAGCTTCTGGATGATTTTCATAGTCCTTAACTTTGCCATTTTTTGGCAGTGAGATGAAAACTATATTTTCCAATCCTTTGGACATGTGCAGGTCCTTCAGATTGTCCATAGTGTTGTCAGTGCAGATTTTGTGACTGGTTTGAGCAGCTATGCAGGGATTCCATCGATTCCAGGTGAAATTCCATCGATGAGGCAGTTGTTTGGCAGCTGCCTCATCGCCCACTTCACTTTTCAGCAGGTCTGGTTCCAGATGCTCTTCGCCCCCATGTTCCTCTGGGTGGTGACTACTGGCACCGGTATATAGTTCTTCTGTACAGTCTTTCCATCTCTTCTTCATCTCCTGCTGGTCACTGATTTAATTCCTGTCATGGTCCTTGATGGCTACTTGGTGGGTGGGAAAGCCTTCTTCACCTGTTTTACAGTAGCAAATAATTCCCTGGTGTGACCCTTCTTATAGGCTAATTGAAGGCTCATACATAGGGTGTTCAGAAAGTTGTTCTGGTCTTTCCTGGCTTCTCTTTGGAACTTGGCATTAAGTTGCCTCGTCCAGCCTTACCTTAGCCTATTTTATCAGCAATCTGGAGGGTAGTTGCAATTAGCTAGTTCCCACTATAATGAAGCGAGAGAGGGGAAACCTACAAGGGATTCCAATTGCTGACGTAGACTATGGTGAAAAGGGTCACCTGAGCTGCAAATAACGGTATACCATTAGAACATGGAATGTGAGAAGGATGAGCATTGGAAAGCTGAGCATCATTAAAAGAGAAATCGAAAGAACAATTGTGGATCCAATGGAAGTCATTGAACTGCATTGGACTGGATTTGTGGACTTCAGCTCAGATGACTTCACCATTTATTACTGGGAAATGAGAAGGAAAGCAGAAAAGGGGTTGTCATTGTGGTAAACAAAAAGATTGCAAGGTGCATAGAGACCCCCAAATACACCAATCATAGGGTCATGTTCATCCGCATCATAGGAAAACCCCTGAACTTGACCATCATCCAAGTTTATGCACCAACAGGAGATGCATCAGAGCTGGACATTGAGGACTGCTATGTACAGGTCCAGATGCATTAAACAGAACCTCAAGAAAGGATATTATCTACATCATGGGTGATTTAAATGCCAAAGTCAGAGAAGGAGAGGATGCAGGAGTGGTCGGCAAACAAGACCTTAGGGAGAGGAATGATGCTGGGGACCACCTTGTATAGTTCTGCCAGAAGAAGCTTAGAATCCCCAACATCTTCTTTACCCAGCCGAAACGAAGCCTCTACACCTGGACATCCCCAAATGGGCATATCATTTTTAGGCAGTTCTCATCATTTCAGCCTACATCATGTTGCCACACAGTACTGATATAATAGCACCATATACTCCCAAAAATATGCAGTATCCAAATGAGACTCCTACATAGTACTCCTGCCATATACAGTACCCACAAAATACTGCCATACAGTTACTATACGCTGCAATTAAGCTCCTAAATAATACTGCTGTACATTGCTAAATATTATCGGGTGCTGTTAGTTTGATCCTTGGTTTACTGTCCTTAGGAGCCCTCTAGTTAATGGGCGTCCCAGACAATTGCCCGGTTCGGCACTGTCTAATACCGCCGGCTCATTATCGTATCAGAGCTTTGGAAACACTGAGTAACAACATGAATTATTCCATAGTACATACAACAAATGGTCTTTACCTCTAATGGGAAGTTCACCTGAAGCAGTAATGACAGAAAACATAAAGAGAACGAAAGCCAACTGAAAGGAACAACAACAAAGGAACAAACGAGGGAAAGTCTCAAATGGAGAGAGGAAGGAGATGAGCAGCAAAGGTAAATACTAAAGTAAGACATGTAGACCGAGCCCGATTCTAGTTCACAAGGCCTCCGCTACTGCATGTGAAAGCTGTTCTTCATTAAGTGACAATGGTCTGGTCTTCAGAGCGATTGGGAAGCATCATTAGGACTTGGTGCGGTTTTGCTGCACATCAATGAGAATCAACCTAGGCTGCTGGCGGAGACGACTCCGATGTGTTTGCGCCTTCAGGCTGGAGACGTTATTTGTACATGGATATGAGACTATAGGATGAGTGGTTCATCATATCATAATGCAAACATGGCCTAATTAGCTTGAGGAGTGCTCCTTATTTCTAGACATAGACAAGGTACAAGCTGCAATTCCTCTGCCGCTGCTGCTTTACTCGGGCTGTGGTTGCCTGACCGGAAAGCTCTCTATTGAGAAAGTATCAAAGCAATGACAAAGAAGAAAAAAAGCTAATCACAAAATCATCTGTCTGGAAGTTTTCTCATTTGTGTAAGGCTTCACTATTCTTAGACTAAGCTGCTCCCACTCCTTTCAGCACATCCCATGACAGGCCTACAGTACTCAAGTCCTCTATAAATGTACGTCACCAGGCGGTCTTTTGGCTTCCCCATTGACGCTTCCTATTTCTTTGGATTTCATGAAATAGCGATTCTGGATAGTCTTGTCTTACAAAGCATAGAATGTGTCAAGCAAAATGGAGTCAGCCTCGGTGGCTCGGGAATGGAGTGGCTGCGTACCAGAGCCCGTAGATGTCTTCATTGGTAGTGTGATCATGGTAACAGACCTTAAAGAGGTGACAAAGGCATCACTGTGGGAAAACATCAAGTCGCCGGTTGATACATGTTGTCGCTTTCCATGCTTCAGATGCAAATAGTGCGGTCGGGATCACAATAGTGTTCAGAAGTTGTATCTTTGTTTGTAATGGGTGTGAGGCTGTAGCACATGTAGGACGTAGATGCTGGAAAGTCTCCCAAACACTTCTGATATAACACTAGAAATCATCTTTGCCATCCCCGTCGTTGGTGACTGTACTGCCTTAGTAGTTCACTATACTGGAGGACCATGGGCAGGTCTTCCAGAGTTTGGTTAAAGCGGTTTTCCCCATCTCACAAAGTGATGTCGCACCGCTGGTCTATGTCATCACTTTATGAACAGTGGAGTCTGTCCTGTGGGACATTACCGACAGAGAATGAAGGGGATGCTGCACACTGTCTGTTCCCTACGTATCAGCTCCTCAACCACCCATTGTGGCCCTGAACACAGTTTCACACATAGAGAGTAGTCAGAACTGTATGCAGATTTACCATCACTGCAAGATCATCGGCACTGATGTAGCACTGCCTACCCTCTATTCTCAGGATCTCCGCGGGTAAGTCAAAACCCCCACCGATTATGAAATGATGGCTTATCCCGGCGATAGGCCATTACTATATGAGATGTGAAAACCCCTTGGAAGGATAACTTATAGGAGTTCAATCAGAATGACAACCCTAAAGCTTAGAGTAATAGAAACACAAACCTCTGAATAACATTGCACCACCGTTGTTTATACTAACTGCATAAGAATACAAGCTTCTTAGCAAGTATTTTGATCAAGACATCTGGGCCCATTCGCCAACGTCCAGGCGAAGCTTACTGGATGGGTCCTAGCTCTATAGACACCTCTGTTTGGGCCAAAGACCTTCAATGGATTCAGAGATGGTTGGATACCTGGCTATGTACTTTCATTAAAGGGGTTGTCCGGCCACACAGGGTAAAAATTTTTATAATGCTGCTGCTTTCCTTTCAGTAAGGATAGTAACACACAGCATACAGGGGCTCAAACCGGCAGGCAGATCAGCTGCAATGTCAGTTTCTTACCTTAGAATCTGATCTTCACTGCAGCTTTCAAAGATGGCGCCTCTGTGCTGCCTTCCCACAATGCTCAGCGCTCTCCCTCTTCTGTGTGCGCGCTCTTGATGGTAGTAAGAGACATGAAAAGGCAGGATTTCCCTCAGCTCATGTCCTAGCCCCGCCCACGACACGCCCACCTCTATTGAACTGATCTACAGTCTCTCCCCGCCCAGGCCCCGCCCCCTGCTGCATACTATAATCAGAGGGGTTGTGGCCAGGGGAGACTGTTATACTCTCATGGTTCACGATAAAATCCTACCATGAGTGTATAGTGAATGGAGAGGGGCTGGGGAGAGCCGAGAGAGAACTCTCCTGCAGCCCCCCACTGCAAAGCTACCTACGGCCCCCCACCCACCCTGCTAAAGTAAAGTAAAACAAAACATTTCCCCACACACACATGCCCTCATAGTGCCCCTCCCACAGCGACCCCTCTCACAATTACCCCCCCCCCCCGACTTCTGTCAGCCGGGTCCCTGCACACACACACACACACACATCACTGCACCCCCCCCCCCTTGCACACATCCATCCATCTCTCCCTCTCCACCCCCCCCCCCCCTTCCCCCGGGACTTCTGACAGCCGGGTCTCCAGACACCACTAGCACACACACACATCACTACACCCCCCCCCCCTGCACACATCCATCCATCCATCCATCTCTCCCTCTCCACCCCGCCCACCCACCCCTGCGAGAGCCCGCCCCTCCACTCATTCTTACCTTGGAGATGAAGAGCCAGCAGCCACGCCTCCCCTGCAGGCAGAACTGAGCTTCCCAGCGGCTGAAGTTCTTCTGCACATGCGCAGAGCTGTGCTGGAGAAGCTTGTCCCCGTCGTCCCGACAAGAAGAGGACAAGAGACTTGTCGGAACCCATGGCAACCGAGGAGCAACACAGGGGGGGGGGGGGGCAGCCCAAGAGGTAAGTGAATAACTTCTGTTTGCCTAATTTACAATGCACAATGTATATTACAAAGTGCATTGTATTGGGCAAACAGAAGTAATGAGACCTAATGTTTATGGCCGGACAACCCCTTTAAGTCACCTAAGACAGATGGGTGCAAGGAGTGCAAGACAAAAGTGAGGGCAGCTACTGGAGCTCCCAATGCAATGCATACAGAAAACAAAAGTCAACATAAAACAGCAAAAGCATATATCCAGGTATCCAGCATTCTCTGAGCCTATTAGAGAATACTTTTGGCCTAAAGAGAGGTGTCTTTTAGAGTTAGGTACCCCTTCAATAAGGTTCCCCTGGGTGTGGCGGATGGGCCCACATACTTTGATCAAAATATGAGCTAAGAACCTTGCATTTTTATGCAGTTAGTATAAACAATAGTTGGGCAATTGTATTTAGATATTAGATGCATAGGAGTGCTGAGGCGTGTGTTTCTGTTACTGTGATTCTTGTAGCCACGGCTTTTGTACACCTTCACATTTGATTTATTTGAAGTGCAACTTTTACCTTCTGTATGAAATCCAGTCCTCTAAGGGCACATGGACATTATAGAGGGTGATTCAGCACTTGTGACCCCCTATGAATGAAGAGCTACAATGTAGGCATGGCATCAGTTCTAAAGATGGTCAGGTAAGCATGAAAAAGACCTACAAGCTCCATGTGGATACTAATCTATTTTGTTTCCACCCCAGAAAAATACCAGTGAACATAATGCCATTAAAGGAGTTGTACAGTTGTCAACTTTAGATTGTTTGTTCTTAGAATAGGACATCAATAGTAGATTGGCGGGGTTCTGCTGGTCAGGACCTTGCTAATCAGTTATTTGCTGGACTGCTTCCTTCGTTCCTTCAGTTGATTTCTGCAAGAAGTACACAGCTCCGTTCCTACTGCAGTGGCCAGGCTTGATATTACACGTAAAGTTCCTATACATTTTAATGAGAACTGTTTCTGCAATACCAAGATTGGCCACTGCAGTAGGAACAGAGCTGTCCATTTCCTGCAGAAATCAGCTTGGTACACAAGCACGCCAGCCTGGCAAACAGCTGCTTAGGGGGGATTCTGGGTGGCAGACACCCGTGGATCTACTAGTGATTACCTATCTGCAGATAGGCTATCAGTAGTTTATAACTAGGCAAACCCTTTAACTAAGGCAGTGGTTCCCAAACGTTTTCAGTCCAGCTAACACCAAACCATTTAACTCCGCTGAAATCTGTCCATTTTTTTGTGACATCACAACCCTCCTCTGATGTTAGACGTCCCCTGCCTAAGGACAGTCTATCATGCCTCATTGATACATCTCCATTCCTATTTTTCAGGGGTGCCATATCTCCCCTCATACATTAGGGGTAGGATGCTGCACTGATAGGACAACATGCAGATGTATTGTTTCCGTCATTACTGGGATCCGGTCAAAGGAACCCCAGGGGCCCCACAGATAAGTGGAAACCACTGGCATCGCCCAACAATATATGGGATTGTCCCATATACATGGGGCATTTGTGGGCGCAATTTGGGGATCATAGGGGGTCTCAGCTGTCATACCCTCAGCAACCAGACATTTATCACTGTCCTGTGGGGAGGTGATAAATGTCTTTAATTGGAAAATCCCTTTAACCACTTCATGACCGTCTAATGTAAATTTATGTTGAGGGGTCATGAAGTGTGTATGAAGTGGGCATAGGAGCCAAGTCTGCTTCATACCCGGCAGCTATCAGCTGTTTCTGACAGCTGCGCAGTAATTGTTGCATTCAGAGTTAGTTCTGATAGTGGCAGTTAACTCTTTCGATGCCACACTGAAAGCTGACCATGTGTCTAAACAGTCAGTGAGAGGGAACCCCTTCCCGTGCCCCCTTGGCACCCTCTGACACACGATTAGGGGGTGCTCATGGGCTATCATGGCTACCAAGTGATGCCTATCAAGGCCAGAGATGCCAATCAAGTCCTGCCTGTGGCAACATCAAACATTGGTATATACTGCAATACTAAAGTATTGCAGTATATATTACAAGTGATCAAATGACTGCAAGTTCAAGTATTAAATGAAAATGTAAAAAAAAAATAAATTATGTTTTAACAGTAAAGAAATAAACAGTATAAAAGTTAAAATAAACCCCTTTCCTGCTTTTCCAAACTATTAAAATACCACAATGTTTATCCTGCAAGGTGAAGGCCATAAAAAAAAAAAGTACGGAATGCCAGAATTGTAGTTTTTTTGTTGTTGTTGTCTTGACTCCCGAAAAATGTGAATACAAAGTGATCAAAAAGTCGTGATTCTCAAAATTGTACTAATTCAAACTGCAGTTCAATTGATGAAAAAATAAAAAATAAGTTCTGGGTTTCAGAATATACGGTGACGAGAAGAAAATTATGTTTAAGAAAAATATATTTACTTTTTAAAAATGAAAAAACATTAAAAGAAAAGTATTAATTTGGTATCCCTCTGATCGGGCTGACCATAAAGCAAAGTTCATGTGTTATTTTTACTGCGCTGCGAACGCCCTTCAAACAAAATCCATCAAAAATTGTGCAATTGCATTTTTTAAAAAAAAATTTCTTTCCACTTAAATTAAAAAAAAATAAAAGCCCTCATGTGGAGAAATAAAAAAACTTATGGCTCTTAAAAGGCGAGGATGAAAAAAAGTTAAAATAAAAGAATGAAAATATCCGGTTGAGAAAGGACTAGTTTTTTAACAACTGACCTATTTGCATAACATGTCAGGCCGAGCTGCCCCCCCCGAAATGTACCAAATCGAAGCACATCTAGGTGAACTTGTAGTACAAACGATGGAGGACACGACCATTACCTGCGACCTCCAGCGCCGCTACCTATCAACCTGTACACAGCGGGGGCAATTCCTACACCCCCCCACCAAGAGAAAGCGATTAGTAGGAACAAAGTAAATTCGGAGATATTGAATTATCTATCAGAAGGTGAGACAAGAAGCGGCCCGAGCCTCCATAATAAAGCGGCCCTCCATAATAATGCGTCCCCTCGCTTGGATCACTCAGTACTGTAGTTCCATGGCCCTGATCCTCCCTTCCCGATGACTTCAGACACTCCACAAGCCTCCTATGTCTTCAGATTCATCACTAGTTCCCTGTTTACAATCTAAAGGTCTCTCTTCCATTGTGTGTGTCATAAATTATAAATGGATGTGTACTTTCCTCTCACCAAATGTGTATCCATCTGCCACCCTATTTATCGCAGCCCCTTATCGTGGTAACTACGGGCTTTTTTTCTATAAACATTTCTTCTCCCCTGCCATATTCTTCCACCCTGAAGAGAGCACACCGGCTGCTCGGAGGTTTTCTGTCTCCTGCAGTGAGGGGAGAGAGCGAGAGATGGCATTTTGCATTATCCAAATTGAAAGGAGGACGCGGAGTTAGATCTGCGCTCCTGGAAGAGGCTTGAAGCACTCCTGATCTAGTTATAAGTCATAGCACATCGCGCGGCCCCGCTGGCCCTAATTGTCCACGAACCCCGCTGTCTTTTCCCCAGTGACTCCAGATAACTGGCAGTAAAGTTGCCGACACCCTTTAGAAGCGTGGAGTGCTGCTACAAAGCCACCTTCCAGTCTGCGCTCGCCAGGACATTGCAGTTTCTGTAGGTGGCGGCGTCTTGCCCGTATATCCAGATGTGTAACGGAGGGCTCTTCGATCCTTCCATGCCCGGGGGTCACTGATGTGCCTGCCTCTGGGTCACACTCTACACTTCCAAAAAACCCAACTTTTTCCTATTTTTCCGGTGACATATTGTTTTTTGCGGGTCGAGTTGTGTTTTTCAATGCTACCACTTAACCTACCACAAAAAGTATCGGAAGACTTTCTACATGGGGCAAAATGGGGAAAAAAGCACCATTAGGGCAGCGGGATGTGATATTTATTCCACGTTCATGGTGCAGTGAGAATGACCCGTTGTCTCTATTCTGCGGGTCGGTGCGATTACCACATTTATAGGGTTGTTTTTATACAGTAATGCTTAAAAAAGTAATATACCATTTTTTAACAATAAAAAGATTTGATTTCTGTCCCCATCTTTTGACCCCCGTAACCGTTTTTGCATTTTTCCGACTATAGGGCGTGACAGCGCTCGTTGTTGCGGGGTGACCTGCTGTTTGTATTGATACCATTTTAGGCAACATACAAATTGTAGATTTTTCTTCAATTTTTTCTTGCAGAGTGACCAAAAAACCTTAATTCTGCCCGTGTGTTTTTTTCTGACAGAGTTAACCATGTGGGATCAATAATGTGATATTTTAATACATTGGACCTTCACGGAAGTACGGATACCAATTTTTACATTTTTTTTAAAGTTTCTTTGATGTGACGACTGAGAAGGTTTTTTTTAAAATTTTTATAATAATTAAAAAATCTGACTTTTTTAACCATTTTTATTAGTCCCCACTTATGCAGTAAAACGGAATATTAGGGTATCGCAATATATTGTGTTTTAAGAAGCTGCCTATTCAAGATGTGCTACGGGCACATCTCTAAAAAGGTAGCCCTGGGGGCCTGCAGAAGCTCCAGGCTGCCATGACAGCCGGACAGGACCACCACGATGTTCTCACAGGGTAACGTTCAAGACATTTAAATTCCAACAGATTAGGAGATTTAAATGAAAGCAGCATTTAAAGGGTTAACAGCCATGATCAAAATCATCTCTGATTGCGGTCGTTGAATTCAAAGACAGCCGATACCCAACATTCATGGAGCGGGATCGGCTAACCGCGCAAAGTACGTTAATAGTGGTTTGTGTGTAACAAAGGGGTTAAAGTCATTGTTCATCCTTGTGGACTGACTTCTTAAAGGGGTTGTGGCAAGCTTAAAGGGGTTGTCTCGCGCCGAAACAGTTTTTTTTTTTTTCCATAGGCCCCCCATTCGGCGCAGGACAACCCCAAGGGATGTGTTAAAAAAAAAAAAAATACATATTACTTACCCGAATCCCCGCTCTGCGACGTCTTCCTTCTTCTTCCTTCACCAAGATGGCCGCCGGGATCTTCACCAACGATGCACCGCGGGTCCTTTCCCATGGTGCACCGTGGGCTCTGTGCGGTCCATTGCCGATTCCAGCCTCCTGATTGGCTGGAATCGGCACACGTGACGGGACGGAGCTACGCGATGACACGTAGAGGGGGCGGAGCCAGAACGCCGCTCGTGCCGGACCGAGCAGAAGGGGAGAAGACCACACAGTGCAAGCGCGTCTAAAAAAGCAAGAAGACAGCGAAATTAGACGGAGCCATGGAGACGGGGACGCCAGCAACGGAGCAGGTAAGTGAATAACTTCTCTATGGCTCATATTTAATGCACAATGTACATTACAAAGTGCATTAATATGGCCATACAGAAGTGTATAACCCCACTTGCTTTCACGGGACAACCCCTTTAATATCACCGGGAGATCATTTAATGAATGTACTACGCATTTCAAGATCCATCCAATCCAAGAGATCTTCCACGCACTCTGCCTTCTGAGTAAAAGCACAGGGGTGACAGTGTTATGCCCCGACAGTCACCCCAAGTATAGGGACTTTAGAAACAGATATGCAAGAAAAAAATAAGAGAACCCTTTAGAATTCCTGGATTTCTGATTGTTATCTAAGGCACGATTATAGACTAACACCGTCTAGCCCCGATTGTACTGTTCACGGTGTTTATTAAAGGAGATGTCCCGCGCCGAAACGGGTTTTTTTTTTTTTAAACCCCCCCCCCGTTCGGCGCGAGACAACCCCGATGCAGGGGTTAAAAAACCCACCCGCACAGCGCTTACCTGAATCCCGGCGGTCCGGCGTCTTCATACTCACCTGCTGAAGATGGCCGCCGGGATCCTCTGCCTTCGTGGACCGCAGCTCTTCTGTGCGGTCCACTGCCGATTCCAGCCTCCTGATTGGCTGGAATCGGCACGTGACGGGGCGGAGCTACACGGAGCCGCTCTCTGGCACGAGCGGCTCCATAGAAGACTACAGAAGACCCGGACTGCGCAAGCGCGGCTAATTTGGCCATCGGAGGCCGAAAATTAGTCGGCACCATGGGAACGAGGACGCTAGCAACGGAGCAGGTAAGTATAAAACTTTTTATAACTTCTGTATGGCTCATAATTAATGCACAATGTATATTACAAAGTGCATTATTATGGCCATACAGAAGTGTATAACCCCACTTGCTGCCTCGGGACATCTCCTTTAAGCACATGAGTAATCCTCCACAGTGCAGGGAGAAAAAGTAAGTGAACCCTTGAATACAATAGTTTTGGCAACAATCAACCCCACCTGTAAATAAGATTTGCACAACATTGAGAAGGAATTTTGGACCATCCCCCCTGCAAAGCTTGTTTCAGTACATCAGTATTTCTGGGATGCCATGCCAAAGCATCTCCATAGGATAAAGGTCAGGACTATGACTTGGCCATTCCAAAACACAAATCTTCAAATTCTTTGTCTTGCGACTGCATATATATATATATATATATAACATAGCAAACTTCAGAGTGACCTTCTAAGGCGACCTTCCTTGCTTTAGGAGGTCATGCTGGGTCTTATAGTCACACAGGTTGTCTATCACCGAATCAGGTGATCTCTCGTGTCATCCCTGAACATCTCCGATTTCTTTTAAATGGTTATAAACGCTACAGTGAGCGTAATTAGAAGACATCTAGAATAAAAAAGTGTAACAAGAATTAGACAACAGAAGGTCTGTAACAGCTATGTCAGGCAATCTGTTGGAAGACAAACCGCAATTGCCCTCCTCCTGAGAACGCGAAAGTTTTGTAAGCAAGAAATATAATTTGCGTTGGGCTTAATGCAACCTATAAAAATACTGTCTGGGGGCAAAATGCATGTAAAGGTGCGAGCTCCAAGTACAAGTATCCGGGGAACATTCACTTATGTAGTATTTAACGTTCATAAAGTTATGGATACAATATAGTCTTGTCTAGAAGAAAGAACATATTTATTTCCCAATCTGTTTAACCCTGTGCAGTATGGAAACAGTCAGCAGGCCGACTAAATGCTGCTCACACATCTTACTATAGCTTTATTTGTACTCTAATAGAGGCTTAATGAACAGTTTGGGCATCTCAGTCCATAAACACATGAAAATCTGAATGAGCTGTGGTCATAGAGGGGCAGTATATCTGCCCTAGGTTCCTGCTCTGCGTGGAGAACTCACCTGCTGGCTGATTAATCAGGTAAGTCAGTGGGTGGATGTATTAGGAGCAGCTAGAAAGACCAGTAGCTGCTCTAACTAGGGACACAGAAGCTGCTCTATCTGGGGACACAGGAGCTGCTCTAACTGGGGACACGGAAGCTGCTCTAACTTGGGACACGGAAGCTGCTTTAACTGGGGAGACAGAAGCTGCGCTACCTTGGGACACAGAAGCTCCTCTAACTGGGGACATAGAAGCTGCGCTACCTGGGGATACAGTAGTTCCTCTAACTGGGGACACAGGAGCTGCTCTATCTGGGGACACAGGAGCTGCTCTATCTGGGGACACGGAAGCTGCTCTAACTGGGGACACGGAAGCTGCTCTAACTTGGGACACAGCAGCTGCTCTTACTGGGAACACAGAAGCTGCTCTACCTGGGGACACACAAGCTGCTCTAACTGAGGACACAGAAGCTGCTCTAACTGGGGAGACAGAAGCTGCGCTACCTGGGGACAGTAGCTCCTCTAACTGGGGACACAGTAGCTCGTCTAACTGGGGACACAGGAGCTGCTCTAACTGGGGACACGGAAGCTGCTCTAACTTGAGACACAGCAGCTACTCTAGCTGCGGACACAGGAGCTGCTCTAGCTGCGAACACAGAAGCTGCTCTAGCTGCGAACACAGAAGCTGCTCTAGCTGAGGACACAGAAGCTGCTCTAACTGAGGACACAGAAGCTGCTCTAACTGAGGACACAGAAGCTGCTCTACCTGGGGACGCAGAAGCTGCTCTACCTGGGGACGCAGAAGCTGCTCTACCTGGGGACGCAGAAGCTGCTCTACCTGGGGACACAGAAGCTGCTCTAACTATATATCTCCTACTCTAATAGATAGATGATAGATAGACATGAGATAGATGGATAGATTGATAGATGAATAGATAGACAGGAGATAGATAGATAGATGTGGGAAAGATAGACAGAAAAATAGATATGGGATAGATAGATAGATAGATATGAAATAGATGTATATGATATAGATATATTTGAGACAGATAGGTAGGCATAATAAAGATAGAACATAGGGATAAATAGATACATAGATAGATATGAGACAGAGTGATCAGAGATAGACAGATAGATATGGAATAGATAGATATATAGATAGATATGTGATAGATAGAGGGATGTATATGAGAAAAATAAAAGATAGAGATAGTTAGAGACATAGATATGAGATAGATAGATAAACAGAAGACAACTAGATATGAGAGATAAACACGAGGTAGATATGAGATAAATAACTGGATAGATAGGCATGATATAGATAGATAGACATGAGATAGATATGATGCAGATATGAGATAGATCGATAGATATATATGAGATAGTTAAATAGATGAATAAATAGACAGGAGATAGATAGGTAGATAGATAGATAGATAGATAGATAGATAGACATGAGATAGACATGAAATAGATAGATAGATATATGAGATAAATATATATGGGATACACAGACAGATAGGAGATAGATAAATAGATAGATTTATTGATGGATAGATAGACATGAGATAGATAGGAGATACATAGACATGAGCTACATATGATATAGATATGAGATAAATAGATATATATGAGATAGGTAGATTAATAGATATTTATGAGGTAGATAGATACATAGGTGAATAGACAGACATGAGATAGAAAAATAGATAGAAGTAAGATAGGCATGAAATAGACATGAGATAGAATGATAGAACGATAGATAGATAGATAAATAGAGGGATATGAGATAGATAGATAGATAGATAGATAGATAGATAGATAGATAGATAGATAGATAGGTGAGAGCTAGATATTAAATAGAAAGGAGATACATAGATAGATATGATATAGACAGATAGATATGAAATAGACATGCAATAGATGGGTAGATATGCAATAGATATTATATAGCCAGGAGACAGATAGATGTGAGATAGATAGATAGATAGATAGATAGATAGATAAGAGATAAATAGAAGATAGACAGATAGATAGATACAAGAAAGATAAATATGAGATCAATAGAACATAGAGATAGATAAACAAAAGATAAATAGATATGAGAGAGCTAGATAGATATGAAATAGATAGACAGATAGATATGCATGATATAGATAGGAAATAGATATTTATGAGGCAGATAGATGTGAAATAGATAGTATGATGGATAGATAGACATGATACGGATAGATAGATGTGAGATAGATAGATAGACAGATAGATAGACATGAGATACATGGATAGATAGACATGAGATAGATAGATAGATAGATAGATATGAGATAGATATGAGATAGACAGATAAATAGAAGATAGATAGGTATGAGAGAGATAGATATAAGATGGATAGGAGACAGATAAATAGATAGAAGATAGATAGGCATGGAATAGACAGGAGATAGAGAGATAAATAGACATTGGATAGATAGATATGATATAGATAGATCGGAGATAGACAGACAGACAGAAAATAGATGGATAGATAAACATGATATAGATATGAAATAGATAGGAGATAGATATAACATAGATAGATATGAGATAGATATTATATAACTAGGAGACAGATAGATAGATAGATAGATATGTGATAGATACATGGATATGACATAAATAGATAAATAGAAGACATATAGGGGATAGATATGAGATAGATAGATATATATAAGATAGGTAGATTAATAGATATTTATGAGGTAGATAGATACATAGGTGAATAGACAGACATGAGATAGAAAAATAGATAGAAGTAAGATAGGCATGAAATAGACATGAGATAGAATGATAGAACGATAGATAGAGAGATAGATAAATAGAGGGATATGAGATAGATAGATAGATAGGTGAGAGCTAGATATTAAATAGAAAGGAGATACATAGATAGATATGATATAGACAGATAGATATGAAATAGACATGCAATAGATGGGTAGATATGCGATAGATATTATATAGCCAGGAGACAGATAGATGTGAGATAGATAGATAGATAGATAGATAGATAGATAAGAGATAAATAGAAGATAGACAGATAGATAGATACAAGAAAGATAAATATGAGATCAATAGAACATAGAGATAGATAAACAAAAGATAAATAGATATGAGAGAGCTAGATAGATATGAAATAGATAGACAGATAGATATGCATGATATAGATAGGAAATAGATATTTATGAGGCAGATAGATGTGAAATAGATAGTATGATGGATAGATAGACATGATACGGATAGATAGATGTGAGATAGATAGATAGATAGATAGATAGATAGATAGATATGAGATAGATATGAGATAGACAGATAAATAGAAGATAGATAAGTATGAGAGAGATAGATATAAGATGGATAGGAGACAGATAAATAGATAGAAGATAGATAGGCATGGAATAGACAGGAGATAGAGAGATAAATAGACATTGGATAGATAGATATGATATAGATAGATCGGAGATAGACAGACAGACAGAAAATAGATGGATAGATAAACATGAGATAGATATGAAATAGATAGGAGATAGATATAAGATAGATAGATATGAGATAGATATTATATAACTAGGAGACAGATAGATAGATAGATAGATAGATAGATAGATAGATAGATAGATAGATATGTGATAGATACATGGATATGACATAAATAGATAAATAGAAGACATATAGGGGATAGATATGAGATAGATAGATAGATATGATGGATAGACAATAGATATGAGATACATATGAGATGAATATGCGATAAATAGATGGGTAGATTGATATGAGATAGATACATAGAGAGATAGATAGATAGATAGATATGAGAGAGTAAGACATGAGATATGAGATAGATAGATAGATAGATAGATAGATAGACAGATATGAGATTCATAGATTTGAGATAAAGTCATAGACATTAGATAGTTAGGTATGCTATAGATAGATGGATGGATATGAGAACGATAAAAGATAGAGATAGTTAGAGAGATAGATAGGTAAACAGAAGATACCGGTACATAGATATGAGAGATAAACACTAGATAGATAGGCATGATATAGATAGATATACATGAGATAGACAGATATATATATATAAGATAGATAGATAGATAGGAAAAACATAGTTTGATGGTCAGATGGATATGAGATAGATAGATATACATGAGATAGATAAATAGATAAAAGATAGGTAGGCATGGAATAGCCAGGAGATAGATAGATATGAGATTGAGAGATGGATGGATAGACAATAGGTAGGTGATAGATAGATATGGTATTGATAGAAGACCGAGATAGATAGCTAGGAGATAGATAAACAGAAGATAGATAGATAAATAGACATCAGAAACATAGTTCGGAGATAGACAGACATATAGATATGAGATATATAGATCGATAGATAGACAGATAGATAAATAGATATGAGATAGATAGACAGATAGATAAATAGATAGATATAGATAGATTTGAGATAGATAGATAGATAAATAGACATGCTGTAGATGGATAGATAGATATGAGATAGATATTATATAGTTAGAATACAGATAGATAAATAGATAGAAGAAAGATAGGCAGGGAATAGACAGGAGATAGATAAATAGACATAAAATAGATAGATATATATGAGATAAAGATATATGAGATAAATATATATGAGATTAATAGACAAATAGATAGGCATGATACTGATGGGACATAGCGATAGATAGATATGCGATAGATAGATAGATATGAGATAGATAAGAAATAGATAGATGGACAGATATGCATGGTATAGGTAGCACACAGATAGATATAAGATGGATAGATTGATGGATAGATAGACATGAGATAGATAAATAAATAGAGCATAGATAGACATGGAATAGACAGAAGATAGATAGATAAATGACTAGATAGGCATGATATAGATAAACAGATAGAAGATAGATAGGCATGGAATATACAACAGGTAAAATAGATAGATATGAGATAGATTGATATGAGATAGATTGATGAAGAGATAGACATGAGCTAGATAGGAGATAGATAGACATGAGCTAGATAGGAGCTAGATAGACATGAGCTAGATAGGAGATAGATAGACATGAGCTAGATAGGAGATAGATAGACATGAGCTAGATATGATATAGATATGAAATAGATAGATTGGTAGATAGATATGAGATATTCATGAGGTAGATAGATGTGAAATAGATAGATAGTTTGATGGATAGATAGATATGAGATAGATAGATAAATAGATAGAAGATAGATATGAGATAGATAGATGGAAATAGACAGACAGATAGGAGATAGATGGATAGACAAACATACGATAGATACGAAATAGATAGAAGATAGATAGATATGAGGTACATATTATATAGCTAGGAGGCAGATAGATATATAGATATGAGATAGATAAATAGATAAATAGAAGATAGATCGACATGAAATAGATAGATATGCGATAAATAGATGGATGGATAGATATGAGATAGATAGATATGCAAGATATAGATAGGAGATAGATAAATAGGCAGATGATACATTGATTGATGGATAGATAGACATGAGATAGATATGATATACTTATGAAATAGATAGATAGATAGATAAATAGAAGAGATAGATCTGAGATACATAGATTTGAGATAAAGGCATAGACATAAGAAAGATAGATAGATATGAGATAGATAGATAGATTGATATGACATAGATAGATAAATAGAAGATATATAGGAGATAGATATGAGATAGATAGATGGATATTAGATAGATAGATAGATATGAGATAGATAGATGGATAGACAATAGATAAGAGAGATAGATATGAGATAGATATGCGATATATAGATGGGTAGATTGATATGAGATAGATAAATAGAAGATAGATAGACATGAGATAGATACGGCATAGATCAATATGCGATAGATACATAGATAGATATATAGATATAAGGTAGATAAATAGATATGGGATAGATATGAGATAGATAGAAGATAGATATGAGACAGATAAATAGATAGATATATATGAGAGAGATAGATAGATATGAGATAGATGGATAGATAGGCAGGATATAGATACGAGATAGATATGATATAAATACATTGATTGAAGGATAGACAGATAGATATGATATACTTATGAGATTGATAGATATGAGATAGATGGATAGATGGATAGATATGACAGACAGATAAATAGAAGATATATAGGAGATGGATATGAAATAAATAGATATGAGATAGATAGATAGATAGATAGACATGAGATAGATTTGAAATAGATAGGAGATAGATACATAGATGGATATGAGAGATAGATAGGAGATAGATACTAGAGTTGAGCGAACATACTCTGCCGAGCTTGATGCTCGTTCAAGTATTAGCGTACTCGATGGTGCTCGTAACTTGAACGAGTATCAAGCCACGTTTAACCCCACCCCAATTTTTAGATAGATATGAGGCAGATAGATATACATGAGATAGATAGATAGATATCAGATAGATACATAGATAGATATGAGATAGATAGATAGATAAACATGAGATAGATAGATAGATAGATAGATAGATAGATAGATAGATAGATATGAGATAGATAGATAAATAGATATGAGATAGATAGATATGAGATAGATAGAAATGAGATAGATAGATAGATATGAGATAGATAGATAGATAGATAGATAGATAGATAGATATGGGATAGATAGATAGATAGATAGATATGAGATAGATAGATAGATAGATAGGAGATAGATAGATAGATAGATATGGGATAGATAGATAGATATGAGATAGATAGATAGATAGATATGAGATAGATAGATAGATATGAGATAGATAGATATGAGATAGATAGATAGATATGAGATAGGAGATAGATATATAGATATGAGATAGATAGATAGATATGCGATAGATAGATATGAGATAGATAGATATGGGATAGATAGATATGAGATAGATAGATAGATAGATATGAGATAGATAGATAGATAGATATGAGATAGATAGATAGATAGGAGATAGATAGATAGGAGATAGATATGAGATAGATAGATATGGGATAGATAGATAGATATGAGATAGATAGATAGATAGATAGATAGGAGATAGATAGATAGATAGGAGATAGATAGATAGGAGATAGATAGATAGATAGATAGATAGATAGATAGATATGAGATAGGAGATAGATAGATAGATAGAAAGATAGATAGATAGATATGAGATAGGAGATAGATAGATATATAGATAGATAGAGAGATGGATATGACATAGATAGATAGATAGGAGATAGATAGATAGGAGATAGATATGAGATTGATAGACAGATATATAGGCATGATATAGATAGATAGATATGATATCATATGATATAGATAGATAGAGTCAGACATTGGATGGACAGAGAGACAGACCCAAGGCAGATAGGTGGGGAGATTATATTAGGGACCATTCTGGGACAGGTGTGAGGGCATTTCTGTAGTATGTTGGTACCACATATATATTACATGTATAATTACGCCCAGTAACAAGCACTACATAATGTGTATACTCCACAGACTCCTGAGCTGGGGGTGAGGGGAATGTAAATGTGTGATCCAATCTTCAAGCCGCGGCGCTACATTTACATACGAAGTCTGTCTGAGTTTTGTGTTTCATCAAAGTTATGTAACGTGCTGCGCGGTTGTATCTGCCACATCTGGTTTGTATCCATCCATAGTAACAAAATATTATAGATTAGATGTAAACTTAACATGCAGCTTTAATCGATTCGAGAGATAGCAGGATACCCGGAGTTTAGAGACTACAGGAACTGCACGAGAGGAACGCGGCTGCTACTAGGGGCGGTCCGTACCTACACGAGGGCATCGGCCTGTTAATAGTGGCTACTCCGTAATCTCTGTGGGGAGTTCTTGTCAAAATCCATATAAAAAGTTACGTTTCTTTCTTTTTTTTCGCTTTTCACTTACACAACTGGTTTCAAATCCTATTAGCTGCCTTTAGACATGGCCAGCAGATTATTTTCACTCTGATTTCAGAGATGTGACTTCACAGCAGCGCTCTATATATCGGTTCTCCGATCTCCCACATTGCAATACTCTAAAAATCAGCAGGCTCCTGATTTTATATTTGGAAATGAACGGGGAAGAAAATGATATGTGAATCAGTACAGGAAGACCACCGACCCGCACAATTTGCCGATCGCCTGATTTATTGCTGAAGATGTGTGTGGTCACGCATTGTCATGATGAAGGTGGATACTTGTTCGTTCTCTTCCTTCTTATGACTTCTCCAAACCTATTGAGTGTTTCTGTGCGGCGCTCGCTGGTCACGATACTGAAACGAGAATGATGCCCGTGTCACCATGACCTTCTGTGGTGATGGCTGGCTCTTGAATTTCTGAGGCCTTGGAGAAGAGATGTGACGCCATATCTTGAATGGACTCTTCATTTCCGATCATAAAGGTGCACCCATGTTTCATCACCTGTCACCAGATTGGAGAAAATGTGTCTTAGTTGGCTTCAAATGCTGCAGATACATCCAAGCAGACTTCCACTCTTCTCTCCTTCAAATTGGGTGTCAGTCAACTGCCAAGTACCCATTGTGCACACACTTTATAATACCCCGAGTCTTTCCCCATCTTGTGTATGGCCTTGTGACCACAGTCCAGTTGTCCAACAAGCTCATGGATTGTGACTCGTCTCTCAGTGTGAAGCAATTTGTCCACTCGCTGACGATTCACGCCAATGTGCGCAGTTGATGGTCTTCCACTGCATGATTTGTCTTCAATGCTGGTTTCACTTTCCTTAAACGTCTTCTTCAATGTCTGCACATTGCTCCTGTCAATAGTGTCGTCTCCGTAAACATTCCGTAGCCTTCTGTGGATAGCAGACAGCGTGCGCCCTTCCCTCATCAAGATCTCAATGATGGCACATTGCTTCTGCTTAGAAGATATTGGTGAAGGAAGGATCGGGCCAGTTGAATTTCAACATGCTCAACCCTTTGTTCTCAAAGTTGCTGTAAGGGGAGCCTGACAGCAGCTTTTTTCTATTTCCTCATTAAAAGCGTATGTATTAATTCGGGGGGGAAATCGGTGTTAGCTGAATAAGCTGATAAAAAACTAAAGGTTTGTGGCCACCTTAAAGGGGTTGTCTAAGTTAAGTAAAGCCCTCTCACTGGATGCTGTAAAATAACAGGTCAGCTGATACTCACCTGTCCCGGTTCACCTCCAACCACCAGCTCTGGTCTCTTTGCTAACGTCATGTTTACAGGCTGCAGTCAACCTGAGCCATCTGCAAACAAGCTGCTGCAGCCAAAGACATTGCATAGCGCTGTCATGGGCTGCAGCAGAAGGTTTACGGGACATTACAGGCAGCCTGTAACCAATACAGTGGAGCTCGAAGTTGGGGGATGAGCGGGAAGTGGTATTAGCTGATTTGTTATTTTACAGCATAGGGCACCCAGCGAGAGGGCTATACTTAACTTGGGCAACCCCTTTAAGGGGGTTGGCCCATGAACATAATTTATAACAGTCCTTGGTCAACAGTCCTAGAGACATTGACTAGAGCTCCATTTAAAGTCCTACGGAACAGACGTTCCGGGTCTGCATTCTAGCGTTCATGAGGGTCACAGCGTTCGGACTGCCAGCAATCATACATTTACAGTACAGTATCATACATACAGTATCAGCTATCCTGTGTACCTCTTGAAGACATATAGCCTCCTTTAAGGAAGTTACATATGGATGTCTCCCTGATGGTGGATGAAACCAATGCTTAGATTTTTGACTTCTGGAAAGGATCAAAGTGTTGAATAGACTCAACATCCTGTCCCTACTCAGCCTTTGGCTGCAACGTGGTGGGACAACGATTTGCTTCAGTGTCTCATCGCATTCTAGGTGGGCTTAGTAAAACCACGGGCCTTCTACAGACGAATCCCATGAGGCTTATGCTTTAGTAGGATTAAGTGGGGCAGCAAATGAAAGACATCAACTTGGAGTAAGGGCTCACACACGCAAATGTCAATGGGACTTTCTAATGTTACAGACGCGTCACAAGTTGGTGCTCTGCGATTTCGATGCGATGCATTTTTACCATTACAAAATTCCATTTGACATTTGCGTAAAAAAACGCAAGTGGGCGGAGCCCTAAATGCTATGGGTGCTACTGCTTTAGACTCTCTGCTAGTTTCATATCTCTGTAATAAAGCTGTCCTTATTAAAGTACAGTAGAACATATAGACAGGGACCCAAGTGGATCTGAAGTTTTTGAACGCCCTGGAGGGTAAGGAAGCTTTTTGTATATTTTTTGTGTGGACAATTTGGACAAAACTGATTATTTTATTTCTTTAAAGAGGTTGTCCCGCGCCGAAACGGGTTTTTTTTTTTTTTTCAACAGCCCCCCCGTTCGGCGCGAGACAAACCCGATGCAGGGACTTAAAAAAAAAACCGCACAGCGCTTACCTGAATCCCCGCGCTCCGGTGACTTCTTACTTACCGGTTGAAGATGGCCGCCGGGATCTTCTCCCTCGGTGGACCGCAGGGCTTCTGTGCGGTCCATTGCCGATTCCAGCCTCCTGATTGGCTGGAATCGGCACGTGACGGGGCGGAGCTACACGGAGCTGATCTCCGGCACGAGCGGCCCCATTGAGAAAAGAAGAAGACCCGGACTGCGCAAGCGCATCTAATTTGGAGCTTAGACGCTGAAAATTAGACGGCTCCATGGAAACGAGGACGCTAGCAACGGAGCAGGTAAGTGAAAAATTTCTTATAACTTCTGTATGGCTCATAATTAATGCACAATGTACATTACAAAGTGCATTAATATGGCCATACAGAAGTGTATAGACCCACTTGCTGCCGCGGGACAACCCCTTTAAACTAAATCTAACTAAGATTGAGAATTATTGTCATTTGTAGAGGAGAAACGTGGAGCATTTGGGCCAAAATGCTGAATCCCTACTATCTAGTGTAATTTGCAATCCTCGTGTCCTCTGGAGGGGAATGTTATGTGAAATCGATCCATGAAAAAGAGTTTTTTAAAAAAACACTTCAAGCCAACTTTTTATCATTTCTCTGGGGTGCCTATTCGAGCAGATTATACACTCGGCTCTACCACCATCATCTGAATGGTCACTTGAAATAGAGAAATCAAATCACTATTCGGACAATAGTCGTCCAGTGTAAAGCCACCCGAACTCAATGCAACAAGTTATCTTATCTTAATACAACAAAAGCCTATTGAAGAGACAAGAAAAAGTTTGTGCTGCAGTTTAATGTGTTGTGTCCAGTTAAACTTTGCTACCACTGTATACTTACCTAGAGCGGAATCTGATTGCAGACCGGAAATCACTTTCCCTATTCATTCCCATGAGACTCAAACTGCGGCTCTCATAGGAAGCAATGGAGAAAACGATTTCTGGATCAAACATGAGATGATGTTAGATTTGGCTAGTCACACTACGAGTGACATGGGGCGCTAGGCGGCTGGACCTGACAGATACCCCATCAGTAAAGTGATAAATGGTTATATTGTCTACCCTAGTCGAGTGCCCTCCAGGAAAATGATGAAAAGTTTCCCCAAAGCGACCCTTTAAAGGGTTTGTCTGAGTTATTTCTTTTATGTAGTTTTGGGCCCCTTGTGCCAACAGCTATATAAAAGAAACATACACACCGTGGCACTGGTCCGCTGAAGCGCCACGACATCTAGCAGCCAGAAGGGTTGGTGACGTCCCATAAACCAGTCAAATAGGCTTCTAATGTAGAAGCCCTGAAGCAGGTTTACGGGACATTACTGATGACGTCCGACCTCCTATTGGCTGCAGCATTCACACGGTTAGTGGCGACAGGGAAGCAGCCTGGCAGTAGGAGGTGAGGATGTATGTTTATATGTGATTACACACTTCGTCCTCCAATGCCTACAATGATTTTAAAAGCAAAATTCTTTAAGTCAAAATCTTGGCTACTCGTGTCCACCACTAGGGGGAGCGATTTGTATGCGACTCCTTGTCCGATCAATACCAAGTTTATATGAGGGGGGACAACACTATAGAAGCAGAGCTCCGTAGTCATTTGGAGTATAAAAGGACAGTTTCCCATATCATTCACCGGTTTTGTACACTTTGTGCCGGTAGACCCACTAAAAGTCATAACACAGTCCCGTAACTTTTTATTTGCATACCTCCAGAAAACCCGATGCGATCATCACCCAATATATGTTTTATTCACAGTTTACAACACTTTCTCCGATTTATTAGAATGTGAAAAGTCTGAACTTAGCAGTGAAGCGACTGATGTTTATGGATGATTGATACTCACTTTGCACTTGCGGCGGGTCTCAATGCTCCCAACCTTTCTCTGCCGCAGCCCCAAACTGTTTTTTATTTTTTCCCTCTATCCCAGAGATGATGACTGTGTCAATAAGACCCCATGCCGTCCTCCGTGGATCTGTTTGCTTTACAGAATGCTGGAACACACAGACTGCAGCAGAGAAAAAAAAAAAAAGCGGAAGGCGACCGAGGCCTGAGGGGTTCCACACATCATAAAGCTCCCTGCCTTCTGGGTGGGTTCCTTTACTTTTTTTTTCATTACAGGTTAAAAGCTGTATGCAATTCTACTGGCTTGCAAAGCACTGCACACAGCATTGGAAGTGTGCAGTCAGCATTTTAAACTATTATAGGCTACCTCCTGAACCATTGCCAAGTTAATAGACAATGAAAGATAATGAGCTTGAAATTGGGTGTTAAATTGCATTTTTTTGTTCCTATCTCTATTTTTTCCCATGCTTTAACTGTTTCCTACAGATGCACAATGGAGCTTTACATTGCACATACATCATCAAAATATCGGAGCAGAAAGGAAGAAACCAAACATTTCGCCCTCCTCCACGCCCGCCTCTGTCACCATCTTCACTGGCAATGGGGAGGTTAAACCAAGTGAGATTAAATTCCCATACTGCCGTCTTGCAGGAGCAGCTGGTAAAGACCCAAAGTGTGTCTTGTTTGATCGGAAATAAGATTTAAAAAAATTATTTTTTTTTTTTTGTTAAAATCAATAAAGTGAAAAAAAAAAATATTTAAATAAAACATAATAGAAATACAATAAAAAATGAATAAAAAATAAATCTGATTTAAAAAATAAATAAAATGAGAAAAATAAACAACAAATAAGATCAAAAATAAAACAAAAAGTGGAAAAAAAAACACCAAAGTTTCAAAAATTACATGATTTGGCGAAATCAAAAGTCTGTAAAAAAAAAAAAACTCTTACAGAAATTCCTACGGCTGAAGGGCATGAAAGGACGGGCAGGATGGTAATTTTCATGACAATGCATGTAAAGGGAATGGGAAAAAAAATAAATTCGGCACCTGATAACAATCCTCGAATCTTTTTTTCTTTTCCCCCCTCAAATAATCTAATATTCTAATAGCAAAGTGAGCTTATCTTCATTAGTATAATTGTAAGATATTCCTTTCAACTTTCCTTTAAAGCTAATGAGCTGCATTAATCCAGGTTCATTTTTATAAGCCTCGTGGGTCCTAACGTACAGGACAGCCATTTTTTTTTTTTTTCCGAAAGCAATAAATTAAAAGAGAGATACAGGATGCCTTAAGTGCAGGCCTACCATCAGACCGATGGTAATACGGCTGCCATGTATTTTAATTAATCCTTGTTAGCATAACAACTAATATCCCTGCATAACACGCTCCTTTTCAAAATAACTACACTAATTATAGAGACTCCTCTCGGTTTTTTTTTTTCATTCGAGCTGCGATCAATTTGTCACCAGAGGTTAAAAAAAAAAAGACATAAAAAAATAAAGAAAAAAAAAATGAGATAAAACAAAAAAAATATATAATATTAATAATAAAAAAAATGACAAAAGTCAGACTTTGCAGCCGATACCTGAAAGCGATGCCTCCTGACAATACCGGGCCTCTTGCAGAAATTCTGTAATTTTTTCAAAAGCTGTTCAGGTGTCGAATACAGATATTCCGCTGCAGGAAAAACAGATACATTTTTAATGAAACAAAGACCTCAAAGCACACACTCGATATTAGTCACTTTACTAATTAAAAATGCATATTGCTCTGCGCTGTCTCGTGTTTTACATTATTTAAGCCTGATTTTTATGAAGTTACCTCCACTCACAAGGATGTTTAATGTTAAATAAGACAGTGTACTCGTTCTGTTAGACATCTCCTCGGGGGTCACTAAAATACATTATTCTAAATGTAACACAATGCAGGGGGGAGCTACTTTGTAATGTGGGCTGCGAGGCGGCAGTGGCGACAAGATCTTTTTGAAAAAAATTTTTTATTTCATTTTTTTTTTTTTTCTTCGCCGCTTAACTCCATCGGCCGCCCGCTTTCTTCGCCTCCGTACGTTTCCGTCCTAGACGCCGTAAATATTTACCTATAGACGTGTACATATAAAGGCGGAAGTATATATACATGTAATAATCTCCATAAGGTCGGTGTCAGCCTGCTTTGTGTTACTCCGGCTCTGCCGTACCGCCCGAGACTAATGCGAAAACCTATTTTAAATCATCTTTTATTTTGCTATTGTGGGAGAACAGATGGTATGTATAAACGCTACGTCTAATGTATTGTATCACGGGTTTTTTTTCTACATTAACATGACGGTTTTGCCAAATAAACAAATGATCTTGCATAACTTTCAGGGTTTTCAGACTGAAGTGGGAAGAAGCGGTAGATGCTGACGACGGGAGAGAGGAGCCTACCTGGGAAGATCTCGGGGTACACCAAGGCTTTGGGGCACAGGGGGTAACAGCCGCAGTGCACAGCTTCTAACCTGCAAAGGAAGAGGCAGATGAGGCTTGGGTTCTTGTACCTGAGCGGTCGGCCGCGCTCCTCGGATCGCCGCTTACGTTACGCCTGATCCCTGAGCAATCCCTCTCCCTGTAAGGAACGCTCGCAGAACATTTTATGGATTATGGCGGAGTTATATATATAACAGAACATGTAGCATATGTTTGCTCGATGAATAAATCAAATCAGAGAACTGCTGCGTGTTTCTTTTTTTTTTTTTCCCGGTCCTTTAAATGCTGCTCAACACATTTTTGTAATCACCAAATAAACACATGAAACAACGCGGGTAAAGTATGGACAGATTTCCTTAATCATTCTGCAGAAAATAAGAATGTTCATTTGCAACGTATGGTCGGACGCCACAGAAACAGATTCTCTACTGCTGCAATGCGCATAATTCTCGGCAATCCTGTTAAGAGCCATTTAAATATAGTCCTGACTTGTTCGCCCGCTTTGATGCTTACGCCGGAGAGACGGATGTGAAATGCAAACAGTTTCCTTTTTGAATTTTTTTTTCCTTTCGGTTTGATACATTTTTAACGGACTTAAAGTTTTTAGACCTCATTTTTTTTTTACATCGGACTTAAAAAAAACAAGTTGGATTGAGCTGCGATCTTGCCGTGGCCTGCAAGCTTGTCTCGCGACAGAACACGACGACAACGAGCCGACATGTCCGCAGCATGTACAAATAGACTTCTGTTTTTGTTGGCCGGTAGAACCCGAAGCGAAATTCAAAACAGGTCTTTAGCTGTGTTTACGTAAAACGCTTTTGAAATCGGGCCAAATAGGTTGACCATGGAAGGAATTGGGTTTTCTAAACTTTTTTTTTTTTTCTACTGCTTTCTCCTCCAAAACTATTTGAGGTCAGGCTTACAAATTGTATTTTTGCTTATTTTCAGTGACACAATATTTACACATTTTCTGACTGCGGCTTTTCTTTATTTTATGCAACTGTCACGTGTCGAATTAAGACAATGTAAATAACGGCCCTCCTGCCATCGGAGGGGGTGGACTTTTTTTTAAAATATATATTCTTGTTAAGTAATTGTATTTCTCCCATCTCATGGAGGTTAACGCTCCTTGTGGTTTGGTAGTCACTTCATTGTGGTCCTGTTAGAATCTTACAGTCTATATGTCACCAATAAGACCAATATATTGTTGAGTGACCCCCAAAATGTCAAGGTCACCCAAAAGCTTGGGGATGTGATCATGGTCATTGTGTTAACAACAATTTCATCCAAAACAAGTATTTTTTAGGGAGATTATTTTTTGAATTTTAATAGACTGGGAGCACTTTCCAAAATTTGGGTTTAACAATCAGTGGACATCGGCCAGAACTTAGAATATACAGAACTGATGTTTTCAGTTATGAGATTCAATAAACTCATTCTAAACTTTTGTGGTCATAGAATGAAGAGGATGCGTAGTACAATTTCAGCTTCCACCACCTGATAATCCGGAACGCCCATTGGGTTGGCTAGGGTTCATGCATGGAAGAGAAGTGGAGTAGCAGAAATGGGCCACCAAGGGGAATCTATGAATTGTAATCACTTTTCTTGATGTAGGGTGGCTTTACACAAGACAACTATCGCCCGGATAGTAGTTTGGAGTTGCTACAGCTGGTAGTGCACAAAGGACTGGTTTTCGTGTGTTTTTACACAAGGTGATTGCTGTTCGCTTGCTGATGCGGTCGCTGAAGCACACAGTTGTTGGTGAATTGTTGAAAGACAACGACTTATGTTTACAGCAGACGGTAATTAATCAGCCAGTGAATATTTTTAGGTGAACTGAAACAACATGTAGCAAATCGTGAACAAACTCTTGTCCATTACTGGCCATGCTTACAGGCGACAACTGTCACTGCCTTCACTCTGTTGAGCGATTACTTGATACTTGCCCCATGTAAAGCCACCCTAGGATATTTCATAGAGACAAATGATGGTCCAAGGAATCTGATAGTAAGGCAAACACTAGCTACCACTCTACAGAAAAGAGTAAGGCTCCCTTGATATCTGCATTGGAGACTCTGTTCAGAGCCTTCGTCTCAGATCAAGTCCAAAATCACTTTCGACACAAAAGTAGAGTATAGGGTATCATGACAGATGCCTGATGGGACCTCATGACTGTTACCAATGGGGTCCACAGGATGCTGTTCAAGTCAGTGAACTTCCAGGTTCAGTATCGGTACCTATGACAGAGCTGAAACCCAGAAGCACCTAGTGCACATACGAACATTGTAGAAGCTAATTTGCATGCAACTTGACGCACGAATGATTAATAATGATTAATTACCTTGTCTTTGAACCCAGAAACTCTATTTTATTCTCAATTATTGCACCTTATGGTTCTACCATGCGCCGTTGTTGGCCATTGGTATTGTTCTAGTAGCTTACGCCAATGTTCACTGGAGTTCGTCCCCCATTTGGATGAAAGATCTCAATGTTTGCACCCCATTTCTAATGCAGAATTGACAAGGTGCATCCTCAAAAACATTCCGATGACGTGATGCCTAGGAAGGAAGCCAATGTGCTTGTGCAAACAAGCCTAAACTGTCCCTCACTGGACACTTCAAGTTCCTGCAGGTGTAACCTAGGGAAAGTGTTGGCTTATTAGAAGCCCACAACTAGAAGTGATCTTAGTCTCTAATGTGCAAACTGGATTGGTTTACGAAGAATTCCACAGATTATAAACTGTTGAATAAGCCTTTGATCTGGATTATAGTTTTCTCCAGCAGGTTTCGGGGTATTTTGTACCTTCCAAATTGTATAGTGTGCACACATCATCGAGCAGATCAGACACAAGCGATCAGTCTCATATCCAAAATGGCTCTCTGGTCAGAAACACCCAGACAGCCCCTTTTATTGTAAAGACATACAATGGGCGTGCAACAGGTTACATCAGTAACATATAGGATTCTCATTTGTCGGATCATATAGAATCCCCCGCCTCTCTGCCCACCCTTCTCCAAGTGTTGATGTGGCGTGGACTTTGTCCTAGCTGAAGTCATTTCTGTGTAGTGATGTCAACCCATTATTTAACTAGCTTCAGGATGGGAGGGGTGGAGAGGGCTAGGAAGACACTCAGCATTGAATGCAGGTATTACATATAATCCTATGACCTTTAACTCTTAGAGGCTGTTTTGTGTAACTTATGTACTCAGCTAACATTACACCACACATGCCATTGTCTAGCAAATACCATGAGGAGATTGTGTGGCCATTAAACTCCACAGAGCTAAAAGTCATTACAATAGCATAATACATTTGGTTTATACAAATCGATAGACATTTTATACTGACTAATCATCATGTCTATCACACCTTAGTGAGTTAAATAGCAGATAGGCTCTCTTCACTTTTAGTTTTTTAAGCACATTTGATTCTCACTCCGACATGTCTAGAAGCCTCCATGCACCCCGTTGATGTCAATAGGGTGTCCTTGTTGTATACACTGGGCAGGTATGTATCTGCATACCTTTTGGTTTTTTCACTGTGTAGAAAACTGTGCAGAAAGACACTGTAAAACAACAAACACCCACAGTCAATGGCCGACTTCTACCTATACAACGGCATAGATCGGAGACATCAGAGAATAATCCAGGTGTATATATCTCAGATGTGACCAGAGCCTTATATTTTCAGAAAGTATGACGACACAAAAATGTTTTCAAATTGTTTCACACTGAGCCAATCAGGAGCGAAATTACTATTTGTAAATGGGTGAAAAGATCACATGGTTTAATAGCAAATTTGTAGGAACTGGTAAAAATGTAAAAAAATAATCATTCTTTACTATAATAAGGGTTGGAATGCCCACCAAAGCATGAGAGAGTCCTGACCTACCATAGGGCTCTAATACTATAAGGAGCCCCAAAAGTCCAGGAGAAGACAACCTACTTGAGTTGACTTTGGTGCCAATCAGTTACCACTAGGGTCTCTCTCTTATGGGAAGACTCACAAATAACCTACTATATCTTACTGATGACTTATCCTGCATGTATAATGGTAACAACAAAGGATGATGCAATTAAAAGTGGGCGAGCACGTTATGTATCGATGGACGGTGGGTGCCAGAATAGCTTCCTCAGTGCACCCAAGGAACCTGAACCTTTCTGCCATCATTGTGTACGAAAAGAACTCCATTACTGGAGTATCACAAGACATCTATGTTACAAATGCACATAAAATGTTGAACTTTGCTGCGTAATATACACGGATTCCATATGTTGAAACAAAGTAGTGACTTTTCGAACTAAGTTGCCCTCTAAGAAGCCATTATCGAGGACTCCTAGCATTTACGCTGGGCTTCAGGTGCTTCACCTCTCACCTCCCCATCCACGATAAGGGGTTTAATATCCTCAATGTTCTAGTAGCTTAATAAAGGGCAAATAAGTCTCGAACATAATTACATTGTTTCAACATATGGAATCCACTTATATTATTCAATAAAGTTCCACATTCTATGTGCATTTGATACAAAGTCCATAGTGTGGTTCCTATTTATTAATAAGGGCTAATTCACATGACCGTGATTTCAGCATGTATTATGAGCGCGATCCGCGGCCGCGTGGCACGCAGCGAATGCCCATGTGCGTGAGATACGCAATCATGCGCGGTGCACTTGCTGCTATACGCGGTCACACAGAGCGGTAAGACGCACACGGTCATGTTAATGAGTCCTAAGGGCCTGAAACATGCACCCAGCATTAATCACAAGGGGATCTAAGGAGACCGGTGCGGCCATCAGACTGTATATCTGACTGTAAATGGGCGGCTCAAACCGTTGCAGTTGGGCCATTGGTCATCATCAGCGCAGAACAGAGGTTTGTCGGGTGCAGCGACATGATAAGTGACTACTTGAGGACAATACGATATGTAAATTAACTAATTGTATTTTGAAACAAATACTTCTGGGAAACGCTTTATATAATGAACATTCCGAGAAATCAATTGTGATTACTTAAGGTTTCTCAGCACTACACCTACGTCTTGTTTGTTTGCCTCAAGTGTCTTGAACAAGTGGAGGAATGGGCTGGGAAGCTGTCATGGCTGACTGACGAGGTCCAGGACTAAATTTACAGCCTCTGACACTCCAAGGCCAATTCCTCTAACCACCCTACCTATGTCTCATGTTCTATTTATCTCAGAGTAATCAGAGCTGGAGAAACTCCAGGAGACAGGTCTCCTAAAATGTTACTGCTGGCGCCTAATTCATTTCTATTTATTCCCTGTACTGTAATTGCATGGAATCATTAAGAGTATATGGAGCACTATGAGTAATCGTAAAAAGCACATAACCTTGTGGATACATACTCCGCCAATCTGTTGGCTTTACAAATGCATGACATCTTCTGAAATATTAAAGGCAATTTAATATATTCCATAATTCTTCATTTAACAGGTACCACCTGATCTGAGCAAGGAGAGGGTCATCATGCAACGCTGAATTCCTAGAAGTGACCAGAAGAATGGTAGACATCTTGTTACTCTCTAGATTAGAACGGTATCACTTTAAGGGGTTGTGCAGTGTCCTATCCTCAGGATAAGTCATAGTTGGTAGTAAAGTGGTGTGGGTCCATTGCCAGGGCCCCTTGCCGATCAGATGTTTGCCGAACTGGTGCACTTGTGTACTAAACTGAATTCTGCAAGAAGCAGACAGCTTCATTCTTATGGTAATGGTGAGGCTTGGAATTGTAGGCCAGGTTACTATTGAAATACACGGGGACTTTGCTTGCCATACCAAGTCTGACCACTACAGTAAGAACAGCGCTATCTGTTTCCTGCAGAAATCAGCTCAGTGCACAAGCATGCCGGCCTGGCGAACAGCTGATCAGCATTGGGCACCCACTATTCTACTACTGATGACTTATGCTGAGGATAGGACATGAAGAGTAGACAACTGGACAACCCCTTTAAACACAATTGGCAGCGCTCCTTAACTGATATTAGTGTGATGCAAATTCATAAGATCGCACTGCCACGACCTTCAGAAGTAACCAAAGTCAAAAAAAGATAGAATTGCACACACTTCTTGAATTTGAAATGTTTGTGGATGTTTCATTATAGATGCAGCAGATGTTCACAGTATATAGTCAAGCAACATTTTGGACAGTATGACCCAGTGTTTCCCCAACTTTAGTCCTCAAGGACCCCATCATGATCTCCTATAGTGACCGACTATAAATACATCACCTGTGCAATACTGAGGAAATCCTGAAAACATGACCTGTTGGGGGTCCCTGAGGACTGAAGGCTGGAAACACTGGTGTAGCCCTTTATCAAGCCAAGATCAAAAGCATCAGTGTCCAACATAGATCCCCTTCTACACCCCACCAGTGCCCTTCAGCAGATCCATCCACCCGTCCCTTTGGGAATTACACTGCATTTATTCTATGCCGGACCCGGATGCTGTTGAGCTTGGCTTGATAAAGGGCTCTGCGACCTGAAATGCTGCTTTGAATATACTGCAAACATTCAAACATCTATGATAAAACCTTCACAAGCTTAGATTAGAACAGCATTAACCTTACGTGGTGACATTTGGTCCCATAGTTGCCGAGCTAATATACTGTACCGCAACTGCAATGCTTCTATATGGAAAACAAGGGTACAGGTCATCTTAGAACTGTAGCACAGAGTTCCATCATGGTTGAATATCCTGCAGAGGCCGCTTGTTGTTGGATCTCTTTCTCATAGGAAGACATTGAGGTTGCGTTACTCCTACAACTTCACTGTGACCAATCGGAGACCAAATGTCCCAGTGTAGCCTCAGCCTAAATGTATTATTTCTGGTTCCATACGGCTCCAGCTCACTACACCGATCAACCGCTACCTTAAAACCACTAAAAGTTAAGATGAATAACATTGGTTATGTCAGGATATTGGGGTGAGACCCAGTGGTGGATTCCCAGTGATCAACTATCGATGACCTATCCTGAGGACAGATTTTCAATAGTATTTGCCCAGAAAACCCCTTTAAGCAGCAAGAGACCAGCCAGTTCTCAAAGCTGATGTGTTGGAAGTAGGACAAATGGAGACGTATGCAGGTCTGAGCTTCTGTAAGAAGGCCCAAATTAAGATGTGTAGACGACTGGGTCAAGGCATCTCCAGAATGGCTGGTCTTGTGGCATGTTCTCCCTAGTGGTCAGTGCCTACTAAAAGTGGGCGGATAACTGGTGATCAGGATCATGGATGACCAAGTCTCATTGATGTGTGTGGGAAGTGAAGACTGTCTTCTGGTCTAATCCAAAAATCAACTGTAGAACAAAAAGCTGATTGTCATCGGAAGGGCCTGCATTGAGCACATGAGCAGTGGAGCCAGCCCACAAAGTAATCAGAGAAGGCACCTGGTGTGATGAATCACAGTCCTTTACATCATGCGGACACCACATACACCAATTACCTGGGGAAGAGATGGCACCAGGATGCACTATAGAAAAAAGCCAAGTTGGTGGAGGCAGCGTGATGTTCTGTTGGGTAATTAGGTCCTACCATTCAAGTGGATGGGACAAGTATCCCCTACCTAACACTGTACAGACAAGTACCCCTTCCTGGCAGTGCCCTCTTTCAGCAGTCTGTTTCGTCTTCATCAGGCTATAAGAGAAGAGATGCCTGGAGGTTTTTACGGCAGTCGGAGAGTCGCTTGAGTCTCTTTTCTTCGCAGGAGTTTCATTGACCGATTTTAGTTCCATTTTATGCCACCCTGAAACTCTGGCCAAAATGGTGCCAGTATTCTGGTGATGGCAGCAGGAAGAGAGCAGATGCTACAATTTGATTTGCCTGCAGCTGCTCAGCACTATTAAAGGGGATGTTTGGTTATTATATTAAAGGGGTTTTCTGGGAAAAACCTAGTAATGACCTATCCTCGGTATAGGTCATCAATAGTGAATTTCCAGGGTCCTGCCACACGGGATCCCCAGCAATCACCCAACCATCCTGCCCGACTGTCACTGCGGCGCTCATATCCTGGGCGCCATGATGCCATGCCAGGATTTACGGAGGGTGACCTTGCAGCCTTCAGGTGACTTCCTGTGATATCATGTTCAAAACACTGGGAGGACAGAGGGGCTACAGCACTCGATCCCCCACCATAGGAGTAAAACTCTTTTTGGTAATTTAAGTCGCTTGGCTATAGGAGGACCCCTTTAACCAGTTCCTGAAGGTAAGAACTTAGCTAATAGAAGTAAATCCCCAAATACGTACAGGAAGTCCATATTTACATAGGGAGCACGATTAGTCTACGCAACTCAAACCAATATCGCCGCGATTTTCACTGCAAGTGCAATGCGTTTTGCGAGAAAATTACATCGCAGTACACGCTATTTTTGCGCACATTTCCCGCATGCAAGAAAACTGCACGGTTTCAATAGAAAATATTTAAATGGCGTTTCATCACATGACACTGGCACGTATATCTAAATTCTAACTCACCCGTAGCAAATAATGGGGGAGTCTTCCGCGATCTTGCAAAAATAGCAGACGCTGCACATTTTCCACCTCGCAGCATCGCTACACGATGCGCTCTATTTCTGTGCGAGTTTTGTGCGCTTCGCGTGGGAGAATGGCCCGTGTAACTACAGCCTTGGCGTGTTATTGTGATCAGCCCATGATTAATGTCGCGCTGCTGAGCGCCGCTCGTCATCGCCTGCTTATCTTCTGCTATGAAATCCGAAATCAAAGCGAGTAATAATCACCCGGTGTCTTACGGAAGAGGAAGAAAAAGCGTCTTATCGGGGAGGCCGTAACATTGTGCTTCAGAAGGAGAAGTGTCAGGCGCAGCATCAAGTGGGTTAACCAGCGCATGGAGTACACTTCATCTGTGCAATAAATGGCCATCAAATGACCTTTTTCATAGCAATTAACAAATCATCTGCTAAATCTATGAATCTTAATATTCAGATCTATTCACTTCACTTCATACAATTTATCTGCAAATACTTATTGGACTTTTGATTCTAAATATAATTAGCTGATAATTCTGCTTGGCTGAATTACTTTTCTGGAGGGCCTGCGAAGGCTGCGAGTCGCATTATCTCCTAATAACCAATCAGATAGGTGATTTTTTTCTTGCCTGTAATGAGGATGAGACACAGTTGTGACACCTGAATCTGGTAATAACACTAGACTGCTAATTATCGACAGCATTTTTTTTTTTTAGTTTGCGTGCGTGAACGAGAAAAAAAAAAAATATCCCTCATTATTAAAGCATAAAAAAAAAGTTAAAATTATAAGTGACACCGGAGGAGAGTAAATAAAATGGAGTGATTAAAACATCGCTGCTTTAAGGGGGTTTTTAATTAAATGCAAATGCTAATGTTGTCATACTTAGCAGATGGGATTAAAATTAGTTATTGTAGCTCATATTTTATGTTATGGCGTTTGGCGCTCAAAGAGCTAAAAGGGAGGGGAAAAAAAAAATGATACAGATATGAGAAGTTTAAAGGGACGCTAAAACCCAGAGATGAACCAGAAAACGGCGGTTTGTTAGTCTGCCAGGTTTTTGCACCCTCTATGAAGGGTACTGCAGGACTTTGGCAAACAAGCGACCTCTTAGTCCCTTCCAACTTGAATTGACAGCCAAAATAAGGGGTGGAGCTTAATTTGGGTGACGAGTTATACCTTTCAGTCACTAGACTATAGCATACCTGAGTTTTCAGCACCCTGTTTCATGTCTGCAAATTCTCATCGTTAGGTGGTCTTCCCTATTTTTATGCTGCTTGCAATCTACATCAAGGGACGGTATGTGTAGCAAGCTGACCATTCTCCCAGTAGTTCACTGTCCTGACTTCCTTGGCCGGACTTCTCATGCTGCATTGCACTGTCTCTGGTCCAATCAGCACTATCTGAATGTCCTCCGACATTCTAGTCAAACTGTTAGTAAACTCACTATAATGTGTGCACAATAAGGTTATAACTTTTTTTACAACCTCATAGTCCTGTGTCCTAATTTCATGTACTTTTGCTTAAAAACAAAAAATTTAATTGTTATTTCAATATTTTTTCAGAAAAGGCCACCACGAGATCATATTATTGGATATATGGATGCATAGAGATTCTATTATATATATCCATATACCCAAATAATATTTTCGGGGTGACCTTTTCTGAAAAAAATATTGAAATAATTAAATTCTTTGTTTTTAGGCAAAAGTACATGGAAGTAGGATACAGGAATATGAGGTTGTAAAACAAATGATAACCCTACTGTGCACAGACACTAACAGCAGGGGCGGTAGAGATTGTGGAGATCCTTATCACAGTGTCTGCAGATCTGTCAGCCTGCAGCCTCTGTATGCAGAGGAGTCACCTGTAAAGATAGCCCCTCCCCATGTTGTCACTTCACATTTACAGTGGTAAGGCAACCACATTTTTACTGTAAGTATATTAGAAATTATAAGACTAACACGATTTAATAGATGAGTATAAATTGTCTGCAAGGTTAGTGCCCCTTTAAGCCCCTTCCTTTTCCCAAACTCTTTCTTATGCCTTATGCAAATGGCTCATTCAGGTGTAGAGTTGTGTGGAGTTGTAAAAAGGCACCCATAGAAGTCTATTACTGTACCATGGACATGGTCATACCGTACCATGTCCTATTGGGTGCCATAGTGTGGACATATATTCTCCCCTTGACTTGTTCAATGGGAGGAAACCTCCATAAAGGAGTTTTTGAATCAAAACCTATCAGCTACCTACAGGATAAGGTGTTTGTTGTTGTCTTGGAGGAATAAAAGACTTTTGTCTGTTTCCACCTTGGATGCTGCCACATCTTGGTTTTATTACCTACAGGATAGGTGATAAGTGTCTGATCAGTGGAGGTCTGACCGCTGGGACACCCACCAAGATGTGTCCGGTACATGACCTGTGTGGAGGGAGAGGAGACACAGGGGTGGGTTTACACTGTTGGCATGGAAAAGAAGGGTTTAGGTGAAGGAAGAAGTAATTCCCAGTGACTTGCCCACTTCACAGCTGACGAATCGAGCTCTTTGGTCACTTAATTAGTGGTGAAAATGGCAGAACTCTGCATTATATTATTCCCTAGACTAAATCTCCATAGAGGAATATCTGGCATCAAAGCATCACTTACCCATAGGATTAGTGAAAAGCTCTGATCGGTGGGGGTCTGACTGCTGGGACACCCACCATTCACAAGAATGGGATCTTCCATTTCTATGTAGTGGCAGTCAAACATGAGCGTTTCCGCCTGTGGCATACACGGAAGAGATGAGGGCCCCATAGCAAAGATAAAAAATTGGCTCCTGATTAAAGGGGTTGTCCCGCGCCGAAACGTTTTTTTGTTTTTTTTCAATAGCCCCCCCGTTCGGCGTGAGACAAACCCGATGCAGGGATTAAAAAAAAAAAAACGGGTAGTACTTACCCGAATCCCCGCGCTCCGGTGACTTCTTACTTACCTTGTGAAGATGGCCGCGGGGATCTTCACCCTCGGTGGACCGCAGGTCTTCTGTGCGGTCCATTGCCGATTCCAGCCTCCTGATTGGCTGGAATCGGCACACATGACGGGGCGGAGCTACGAGGAGCCGCTCTCTGGCACGAGCGGCCCCATTCAGAAGGGAGAAGACCGGACTGCGCAAGCGCGTCTAATCGGGTGATTAGACGGCACCATGGAGACGGGGACGCTAGCAACGGAACAGGTAAGTGAATAACTTCTGTATGGCTCATAATTAATGCACGATGTATATTACAAAGTGCATTAATATGGCCATACAGAAGTGTATAACCCCACTTTGTTTCGCGGGACAACCCCTTTAAGGTTCTGGTAACCAGGATGGAAGGGTGTGATGTCTGTTTTCCCCTCCACTCTTTTTCCATGACTCGTAAGACACTTCCCAAGCCCCTTGTTTTGGAGCAGTTGAGTTCCTCTGGGGAGGGAATTTCTTCACTAGTTCCAGCCACCCAGTGGAAAAGGGGGTGGGACCGAACACCGCTGAGCTCCCTCTCTCCATGGGCCTCTTAGCAGCCACACGGTCTGCCTCTATGTTATTTATGTCCTTGGCTGCCATTCCATTCACACTCTATGGGACAACAGGGATAGCCGGACGCTATGCTTGATTTTTCTTTGGCAATCCGATAGAGTTTCAATGAAGCAGGTCTAGCGCTCCATTAAACTGGAAGAGGACACAGGATCCTTATTTTTGTGATCCGTGTGAGTCCCAGTGGTGGGACTGCCACTATGAGGGGAGTAATTAAGATCAGTGTCTTCAAAAGCAGGTCTTCATATAAGTCCTGCAGGCGCAAGATACGCCCAATGTATACTCCTCTTCATATAATAGGTGCATCTCAGGCTGTCCATTCACCTAAGGGTCCTTTTACATTATAAGGCACTTCAAGGGGGTTTGTCACTAAAACAAAAATTTTCTAGCCACTTCGCCCAGCCTAAATAAAGAAATAAGAGTGTATATACACCTCTCTTTGGTCCTCCCAGGACGTAGCTGAACAACTCCCACACCCTGGACTTCCGATGTATGGCCCAGAGGAGGTCAGTTAACTGCAGCATAACTATCGGAACTCTTGATAACAGCGCTCACATCCTGGACGGCATGATGGCAGGAGTCTGGGATGATGATGCTGTGGCCTCTGATTGGCCGCAGCGATCACCTGACTCCCGCTGAGCCATACACCTGAGAGTTCCCCAGCATCGTGGGAGGCATTCAGCTGCGTGTCGGAGGGGCCCAGAAGAGGAGAGTGTATGAGTCCAGTGGCTAGAAAATACTTATAAAGACAAAACCACTTTAAGTGCCCAATAGTCATCCCAAAGTTTATAACTTTCATACAGGGTTGATAATCACTACTGAATGAAGGTGGAGCCCACCGGAGATCTCTTCCAGCTCACCGGAGATCTCTTCCAGCCCACCCGCTTCCGTTCAGGCTTCTGGCCCTCATTCATAGATGAACGTCAGTCTGCTTACACGGGCCGATTATCATTCAGTTTTTATGTGTGAATTCTCGTTCCCCATTCGATGGTTGGCCGTGTTTACACTGAATGATTATCATTCACTTTTGCAAGATCCAACTATTACCTGAACGATAATTATTCTGGATAGAAGGTCAGACAGACACTGGAGCAGATACCTGATATACTTCACACTTGAGGCGACCCTCCGGCTTTGGGACAATATTCTCTTCTGCGACAGGAGTGGGGGGTATATTAGCTGCCATCCCTCCGATATGCGACAGGAGTGGGGGGTATATTAGCTGCCATCCCTCCGATATGTCATTTCCGGGTCTTGTTTTCATCCATCCAAGATGACCGGCACAGTCTTCTGACTACCTAATCGCCAACAGTGCATGGGTGATGTTATAGACTAGTAATGCATTATACCTGCTCTCCGATTGGCCAGAATTGCTCAGGTGATCAGTACTGGTTAATCAGAGAGCAGTGCACGGTGTGCATTAGGTAGCTAGAAAATTACTGCCGCCATCTTGGACGGATGAAAGCAGGTCCTGAAACCGGCGAATCGGAGGGACAGCAGAGAAGTATTAATGTAGGCAATTTAGAATTTTGTCTTGAAACAGGAGGGTTGCTTTAATCTGCTTGTCCTGGGTTGACCACACCCCCTCACAATAAGCCACACCCCTTTTCAAAACTGGTGAATGTTGTAAAATTGAAAAAGTTGGTAAATTTTTGCAGATAAAGTTTGCGCCAAAATGTGCACCTTTTTAATGCTCTTTTAGCAATGATAGATTCTTCTGTACGACTGTATAGTATGAAACTGCAGGGAGCCCATGTGCCCCGTCCCGGCTCTGTGCCTCTGACTACTCTTTATGGAACCGCCATACGCTGGGGCTCAGTACTATGGCAGGGCGGGCACACGGCTCTGCTTTATGCAGGAGGGGGAGGTAGGATGGAAGACTAGAGTCAGCTGTTTTTAGTATATGTCCCTTTAAGATTCAACTCTTCACAATGAGAAGAGGCGACAATTGGGGGTAAACAAGGCCTCCTCCTACATCCCCAGTGTCCTGTGAGCGCAGCCTCCTCTTCTTTCACATCACTCTTATTTAGATTTGTTCAACACAAACACCAGTTTGCAGCGCCGGCAGCCGTCCAGCCCCAAATGTGGAGAGCGTTGGGCTTTGCAGACGGAGGGCGGCTGACCACCCACTCTGGGTAATACTCTAAACTAAAACCTGAGATGCAGAATGTAGTTACTGCGAATTAAGAAAAAAAAAAAAAAGCAGAAAACTAATTGCGCACTTTCTTTTACTTTATTTGTGTAAAATTTTCCATCTGCTACATCTGAAGACGTCTAAACTGTTCGTATCAAACCTGCATTCAGCTGCCAGCTGTGCCCATTAAGGATTTCAAAACGCTGAGCAAATGAGGCGTCGTAAAAGCTGGTAGTGGTGGTCCATCTGCCCAGTACTGGTGGGATCCCCAATACCTGCGCTGCGCCAGTTACAGCCAAAGATGGTTTTTGCTAAAGTTGTACAATCTGTGAGCGGAGGGGCTGCAGCTTCATCCGGGGACTCGGCGCACAACGTGGGGCTTCATCCGTAGACGTACAGGGAGCCTCGGAGGGAGGGCATGCCGGATAGAATGGAGATGGATGGGCAGACGGTGATCCAAAGCTGAGGGGGAAGGGGAACCTGTTAGGCCATGTGACCGTCAGGGCGGCCATTTTGAATGCTGCCATCTTGGATTCAACTCTCATTCTTGCAGTGAGAAGGTCGGGGGGTGCTACATCAGACTGGGGGAGAATTTCACCAGACAAACAACGCTGGGCTTCACTTTCACATAACTTTATTCGTTCTCAGGTTAACACAGTGGTTTTTCGTCATTACAGGCGATGTGAATGATGGCGTTATCTCAAGCGGAACGCGTTAAGATCGTCCTTATATCAGAATGGCCGTCATGCTGGTCACACGGCCTCACAGGTTCCCCTTTCCACGCAGTTTGTATGCAAAACTGCATCACCGTCGGACATTCTCTGAGTGTTCTGTACTTCTGAGACACCCCGTATATATATATATATATATATATATATATATATATATATACACATGTATAGTATGTGTCCTCATGGGCATATGATGTATATTTTAAATCCACAACATGTCAGATTAGGCTGTGTTCACACGGCGGGACTCATCACGGATATGTGTTCTGCCTCTAAGATGCACTTCAGAATCGCCGTCTGACGTGTCACTTCTGGTCGCAGAAACGCTCATCTCACTTCAGAGTTCTATATGATAATCCGGGTGCAAAACCACGCCAAAAGCCACGGCACACTGCCACCAACTCGGGCCCGGTGTTTAGAGGTGGCATTCCGCGGTATGAGCGTGCGCTAAGGCCCCTCTCTCACACAGCGTCGGCAAAGTGCTGCGATTTTCCCATCGTTTTTGGATGCAGGGTCCATCAGCGGTTTTTGACACATCCCATCATCGTGATGGGTGATGAGGTGCGTTAAAAAGCGCAAGAACGCTGCAAAATAGAGCTAACAGCACTCGCAGCTCTAGAAAGCACGGCGTTCGAGCGCATGTCTGCGGGGCCCCACTGAAGTCGATGGGAGCGTTATACCGTGATTACCGCGGTAAAAAGTGATTGTGTGAGAGTGGCCTCACTCACAGGGCAACATCTGCCTCAGGATCGGTGGGTTACGTGTGGATTTTGGTGCGGATCCTCACAATCACGGGAATCCACTTTCCATCACTCCGGTCATCCTTCAGTTTTGGAGACCCTGGGCTTCTGCATTATGTGCAGTTGCCAAGTATGCTTTCCTTAAAGGGATTCTGGCTCTTTTACTGCAGGAAGCAGACAGCTCCATAAATTGCACAGTGGCCCGGGTTGGTACTGCAACCACTTTAATAGGTCTCAGCCTGCTGTACCAACCAATCAACTGCACAAAATAACTAGAAGTAGGACCACCCCTTTAACTGAACGCCCCCTACTGGATAACCGAAAAGAGCAGCAGCAGGTAAATGACATTCCCCCATCTGCCGTAAGGGCCGTCACTTCCTGTGGGTAATGTACACAACTAAACTGGCTTTGAGGGTAAAAGTTTTTAAATAATAATTCTGGACTACTGATGTACGGATGGGCGTTGCGTCGATGTGATGCGCCGTTCCAGTGCCAGTCACATGACCACGCACTCGCTCGTAGTTCATTGGTAGTCAGTGGTATTGACAACCTGCCCCCTACATCACTGGACTAACCATGCCTCCAGTGGCCAACGTAACGCCACTTCCTTTAGAGTCCTCCTGTCTCCCCATGTCTGGTGTGCTTGCTGTGGGGAGGGGTTCAGGCTGAACTGAGCGGATGAAGAGGAGAGAGGGGTGGGTTAGTGCTGCCAAGTTCATCATACAATAGCTGAGGAACAGAATTCTGTGGTCATGTGACCGGTGTGGAAACCGGCAACACTCTGCATCTTACTGATGTAGCATCCATCTATAAGCAAGTAGTCCAACCCTCATTTGAGTCTCATGTGGTCCAGAGTGTAAGCTCTCACTCACGACCTGAAGGTTGCAAGTTCAATCCCCGATTGGCTCAGGTAGCCGGCTCAAGGTCGACTCAGCCTTCCATCCTTCCGAGGTCGGTATAATGAGTACCCAGCTTGGTGGGGTGGGGGGGGGGGGGGGGGGGAGGGTAATAAATAAAAATTACCTGAAAGCGCTGCGGAATAAGTTGGCGCTATACAAATAACAAGATTTATTTATATTTATTTGCTGCTGTTTGCACCCTCTTCCATGTCTGTAAGTTCTGATTTTCAGGTGGTCCTCCCCATTTTTCTTCTTCTCTGCTGTTTGCAATCTACTATCAGGAAGGGGGTGTGTACCAGGCCTAGCATTCTGCCAGTAGTTCACTGTCCTGATGTCCTTGCCCTTGACTTCCCATGCTGAATTGCACTGGCTCTGGTCCAATCAGCAGAGAGGCATTATCTGAATGCCCGCCCCTCTGCTTTCCCAGGACAGTCAGGTATTTAGAGCCATTCTGGTCAAATGGTTAGTACACCCACTATTATGTGTGCCAACAGACATACTCACACACTGTAACAGCAGGAGAGTCAGAAACTGTGGAGATCCTTATCACAGTGTCTGTAGATCCGTCAGCCTGCAGCCTCTGAGTCCAGCGAAGATGTCTATGAAGATAGCCCCTCCCCTTGTTACTATGCAAACTTCCATGTGTCCCTGTTACTACTGAAGCTCAGTACCTGATGACAAACAGTGAATTGCAGAGAAGGTGGAAGGGAGACCCCCTAGTGGTCACTTCAAACGTGATTTACAGAGGTGAAGTCACACAATTTTAATGCAACTATGTTACAGTAAAAAATGAAAACAACACAAGCCAGTAGATGAGCAGAAGTATGAAAAAGTTACTGGCCCTTTAAAAACCACAGAAACCATTTTTACCTGCAAAACTCCTTTAATTACGATTCTTTCCCTTTGTGCATAGGGTATTATGCAGTCTGACACTGTCAACATTAATTGGAAGGGGTCAGTGTGTTAGGACATGCCCCACTGACAAGGAAATTAGTAACACCCACTTGTCCATGCATTTCCAGGAGGAATAACAGAGGAACAGTGAAAGTTTCCAAAAACAGAAGCTCCAGCACTGTTATCTCATAGAGAATACAAATATTAACTGAAACGGACGAGTCGGAGCTGGCAGATCCTCTTTAAAGGAATTATGTCATTTGATTTTACCCGGTTAAAGGGGTTCTTAGGGACTTTTACTATTGATGACCTCACAGCAGCTGACAGTCTGGATAGATGTTGTTAAAGGTGTTGTTCAGTTGTAAACTATTGATGGCCTATCCTCAGAATAAACTATTAATAATAGATCATTGAGTTCTGTTGCCAGTGCACGGAGTTGATTTCTGCGGAAGCATACAGCTCCGTTCTCACTGCAGTGGCCAGATTTTGTATTGCAGGCCAAGTTTCCATTGAAAGGATTGCAATACTAGGCCATCAATAGTTTACAACTGAACAACCCCTTTAATGAAGCGATCATAGTCAACAGTCCAGGTTTGGTACACACAGAAGCAACAAGAGATTGTAGCACAAGGCAAGCACCTACTAGAAAGTAATCCAAGCGCCATACACCGCAGTACATTGCAGTGCAAGGCAACAACAGTAGCAACAATCTAGACTGCAGGAAGGAAGGAAAAGAATCTGCTAAGGAGGATTAGCTGGATCTCCAGGAGAGGACGGGTAAGTACCGCTGTGTTAATTATTTTAAAAAATTGGATCACACCCGGACAACCCCTTAACATAATGTCATGACTAAACAGATCATAACAACCTCCCCCCCCATCATAAGATCAGCACCAATCCTTTACCTCTGCTATCATCATTCCCATCACCCTATCAGATGCACTACTATAACTCCACCCACTTCATGACTCCACCCCTGCAGTACTGTCCTTATTAACATAATCTCATAACTGCACAGGTCATCTCTGCCATCATGGTTTCTATCAGGCTTGAACTTCTGGCCCCCAGTATACACAGCCCCTCCATCCAACCTATGCCACTATATGCTATGACCTCACCCTCCGTGGGATATATATGTATTTACACTGTGTGCAGTATTGATTTGCACAGTGAGATCACCCTATCCTAAAAAATTCCAGTTCCCATTCCAAACCATCATAACCTTATAAGACCATTGACCCTTATGTTGCAGAGAAGGCTTTGAGCACCTTTAGGCCGCGCTACAACCTCTACCTCAACTGATGGAACATTGGGATCAACGCTCTCCATTCCAAGATGTCACGGATGAGGTAACGGGACCAACATACATATACATACGGACCCATTGGTGTAGGAGGGGCATCCATCACTCTGTGCACCCTGGCTGAGTGCAGTATCTACATTTTCATAGTCCATTGAGGGGCGCTATTCTTCCCCTGTTCTTAATACAGTGGTGCCTTGGATTAACCCTTTCTAATCCAATGTCGGGCCTGCCCCGACATCATCATTTCTCTCCACAGCTCCGATGTCGGGACAGGCCCGACACTGCAGTGCAGGAGTGCATCTGCACCCGATCAACAGACACATTGGGTGCAGATGCTCTCCTGCACTGATCCTCTCTGCCTTCTCCTTTACACGTTACATAGCACTCAATTAGCGCTATGTAATGCAGAGAGATTCCGGCTGGCGATCATGTGACCGCCGGTGTTACCTGACCCCCAGCGGTCACATGAATGCATTGCCGGGAGCCTACACCGTGGGGGGAATACGGAAGTAATACTTCCGCATTCTCCCTCCTGCCTCCCGGCCCGGCGATCATGTGACCGCTGGGTGTCACCTGACCCCAGCGGTCACATGATCGCCAAGTCGGGAGGCAGAAGGGAGAATGCAGAAGACGCCGGTCAGCTAAA